>NW_026652282.1:82234973-82262815 GCF_009828535.3 Hylobates moloch | reverse complement strand
GTCTTGCTCTGTTGCCCAGGCTGGAGTGCAGTGGCACAATCTTGGATCACTGCAACCTCCGCCTCCCAGGTTCAAGCAATTCTTCTGACTCAGCCTCCTGAGTAGCTGAGATTACAGGCACATGCCACCATGCCCAGCTAATTTTTGTGTTTTTAGTAGAGATGGGGTTTCACCATGTTGGTCAGGCTGGTCTTGAATTCCTGACCTCATGATCCACCCACCTTGGCTTCCCAAAGTGCTGGGATTCCATCTTTTCACCTTTAAGTTATGTGTGTCTCTGTGTTTGCAGCAGATTTTTGCTTTTTTAACACAGCATAGAGTTGAACCATTTTTTTAAATTAACTTGGTGTACTTTGACCATTTTCATTTTTGTTAATTATTATTTGTTAGTAATTAAGTCTACCATATTCAGTCTGTTTTCTCTGTTTTTTCTCTTTCTTCATCCTCTTTTTCTTGGCTTCTTGTAGACTCTTTGAATTTTTAAGAATTTAATTTTGTTTTAATTATACTGTGTTTGAGTATATTACTTTGTAATGTTTTCTTGTGGTTCCTCTAGATATTTTATTATAGATATGTAACTTCTCACAGCCTACTGACAATCAATGCTTTACTACTTCAAAATAAGTATTGAAACACTGCTTCCACTTGGGTTCCTTTCCCTTTCCCTAATATTAAATATAATGGTATCTAGTTCTACACGCATTGGATACTACAACAGATGTTATGATTTTTGCTTCAATAATCAGATATTATACAAGAAATTCATGGGAAGAAGAAAAATCTATTTACTTCTACTTTTAGCTATTATGTTGTTTGTTCTTTCTTCAAGTTCCAATCCTTATCTTATCATTTCCTTTGAGGAGATCTCTTTAACCCTTCTATATAGGTAGATTGGCTAGAGTGAGATGATCTTAGCATTCTTTTATTGAGAATGTTTTTTTCTTCCCTTCATTCTTGAAGGAGAGTTTTATTGGAATGGAATTCTCAATTGACTTTTTATTTCAGTATTTGAAAAAATATTGTGTCACTTCTCTCTGGCCTCCATAATTTCAGATGAGAAATAAAATATCATTTGAATTGATGTCTTTCAATTGTTAATGTATCATTTTTTATTGATTTTAAGATTATTTCCTTTGTAATTTTGTTTTCAGAATGCTAATTAAATGAGTTTTGGCATTAATTTATTTGGATTTACTTTATTTGGTGTTCACTCAGCTTTCTGAATTCATAGGTTTGTGCCCCTCATCAAAGTTGGGAAGTTATCAATGATTATTTCTTCAAGTATGAGTGTCACAATCTCTCTCCCTCTACTTCTGGAGCTCAAATGATATAACTATTAGATCTTGGGTTACTATCCCACAAGGTTACTGAGTTGCTCTTAATTTTTATTTTTCAGTCTATTTTCTCTTTGTTGTTTCTCATAAGGAAATTGTATTTATCTGTCCTCTAGTTCACTGATTCTGTCTTCTCTCATTTCAATTCTACTGCTGAAACTTTCCAGTAATTTTCAAAATTTATTTTACTTAGTTAATTTTTCCATCCTGTAATTTGTATTAGATTTATGATGGTTAATGTTCTATGTCAGTTAGACAAGGCCATGGGGATGCCCAAATTAAACATTATTTCTGAGTGTGTCTCTCAAAGTGTTCTCACATGAGATTTGCATTTGAATCAGTAGACTGAGTAAGCAAAGTAGATTGCCCTCCTTAGCGTGAGTTGTCATCTAATACCTTGATGGTTTGAATAGACCAAAGGGAAAAGGGAGGAATATGACCACACTTTTTTTTTTTCCTAGCTCACTACACTAGCTGGGATATCTAATTTCATCTTCTGATGCCCTTGGACTGGGATTTATCCCATTGGTTCACTGGATTCTTAGGCCTTCAGATTTGGATTGAATTACATCAATAGCTTTCCTAAGTCTCCAGCCAATAGACAGAGATCATGGTATTTATCAGACTCCATGATTTTGTGAGCCAGTTCTTGACAACAATATTTGCTCGCTCTCTCTCTCTCTCCCCACCTCCCCCCATCTCTTCTGTTGGTTCTGTTTATCTGGAGAACTTCGACTAATACAGGCTTTGATACCAAGAATGGTTCTAGAGAAACAATGCTAAAAATGAATTTTCTGATTAGTTCCAGGGTTTCTAGAATTGGCTCTCTTATCCAATTAGATTTAAAGATGCTAATGAGTTTATTTCCAGTACTAGAGAGAACAATGATTGTCCATGGCACAATGCAGCAGTACAAATGTACAAAATATTTGCATTAGACACTCCCGATTAACATCACATAAGAAGCAATAAGCTGCCTCTGTAAATAATACTTTCAAAATTTTTTGGAAATCTAACGATATAATGATGTTGGCTGGTTGAGCATAATATTGCTGGACAGAGTAGGGTAACAAAAGGATGTGATTACGAATTTGAATTCCCAGCTTAAGCACCACACAAATGACTAAGAACTTCTATGTGTATACTGAAGGAGACTCTTATCTTCTGTAGTCACAGGGCTAACATCTCAAACACAAGATTACATCCTGTGATAGGCTAAATTACAACACTAGTGGAACTCTCAGATTCTAGGGTGTCTACTGTTAAAGTAAGAACATTTATTGGGGGGAAATTATGCTGAAAGTTGGGATGGGGATGTCTGGGAAGACCCTGACTAAGCTGGGGACATGGAACCCCTAAATTGTCATGAGTATTTGCCAGTGGAAGAAGACCCGCCACCCTTAGTGGAAGCAGCTTTTCCACATCAGAGCAATTGGCTTTCCCACCCTCACCAGAAGTGTACTCCCCAACCCCTTTGGAAGTGGCCACTCCATCTCCTGTGGCAGTAGCATTCCCACACGTAGTGAAATTGGCCTGTCTACCTCCATCTGGGGAGATTAATTCTGTATTGTCTTAGAAAAATATAATGGCCTTTTCTGAGACAGTTGCAATGCAAGACGGTGTTGATTCTCCTCAAGAATCACCCCTCTATCTTTCTTTATTTCTAGACTGATAAATAGACTCAAGACCAAATAGTCCCCTAAAGGTGAGATAATGTGTGACTCTAAAGAAGTGCATTACAGATCAAAAGAACTACTTACATGTTCTAATTTACATAGACAGAAACCTAGGGAACATTTGTAGATATAGCTATGAAGGATTTTGAATAATAACAAAAACATAAAGTTGAATCAGAATAAATTTGTTGATATGGGCTCACTAGGCAGAAATTCTGCATTTAATGTTACAGCTCAGGAAATTAGAAAAAATAGTTTGATTGGTTGACTGAAACATGGACTAAAATATTTTTCACAGTAAGAAAATTGGAAATGCCTGACTTGCCTTGGTTTAATAGAGAGGAAGAAATTTTAAGGTTTAGAAAGTTTGAATGTTAGAATGGGTTTGTCATGTAAGACCTTCTCACCCATACTGGGAAGATCTAGAAGGACTTTATTTCACTAGTACTGTGATAAATAAATTTATTAGGGGAGATGCAGAATCCTTGAAGAGTTCTATGATCACTGTTCTCTGTAAGCCAGGACTCGCACTGGAAAGTGCAATTACTGAATTTGGAAAGCTAAATGCAATGGGAATAATTGGATCCCAAGATGGCAAAGGACAAGTAGCAGCTCTTAACTGCCAAATGCAAGATAAGCATGCTTACTATAATAGTTAACAAAGTCAAAGCAGCAATCAGAGTAGTTTGACTTGAACAGAAAGAAGGCATTGGTTAGTTGATTATGATGTTTCTAGAATAAAAACAAATAAAGTCTGCTAAATTTTTACTTGATCTGTATAAACAGAAAAATTCTAGCTCAAAAGAACAAAAGTCTGCATTATAAAAACAGAGAGAAATGACCCCTCAAACGAGTCCCAGGCTTGGGCCAATTTACAACCCAACCTCTTGAATGAAAGGGAGGCTGGGTCCACTTGAGGAGGAATTCCAGTATTTTGCCATTAAATTTTCTCCTAAATTTTTCCAAAGGAATATATAGGCTTTTATTAGGTTATAATTATGCATTGGAAAAAAGAAAATAGTCAGATTTTACAGGGACTACTAGACACTTGCTCTGAACTGACACTAATTCTGGAAAACCCAAAACATTACTGTGGCCCTCCAGTCACAATAGGGGCTAATGGAAGCCAGATAATCAATGGAGTTTTAATTAATGTTCATCTCACAGGTGATCCAGTGGGTCCTTGAACCCATCCCATGGTTATTCCCTAATTTCTAGAATGCATACTTGGAATAGAAATATTAGCAACTGGCAGAATTCTCACATCAGTTTCCTGACCACTGGAGTGAGGGCTATTATGATAGGTAAAGACAAGTGCAAGGCATTATAACTACCTAGACCTAGGAAAATAGTAAACCAAAAGGAATATGCATCACTGAAAAGATTGTAGAAGTTAATGCCACCACCAAGTACTTGAAAGATAAAAGGCTGGTGATTTATTTTACATTCCCATTCAACTCTACTATTTGACCTGTGCAAAAAACAAACAAATCTTGGGGAATAATAACGGATTATAATAAGCTAACCAAGTGGTGACTCCAATTGCAGTTGCTGTACCAGATGTGGTTTCATTGCTTGAGAAAATTGACATATTTCTTGGTATCTGATATGCAACCATTGATCTGCAAATGCCTTTTTTCCCCCCTAACTGTCCATGAGGCCCACCAGAAGCAGTTTACTTTCAGCCAGCAAGGGCATAAATACATGTTTACTCTCCTCCATCAGGAGTATACCAACTCTCCAGCTTTATGTCATAATTTAGTTAGTAGTGATCTTGATACATTTTTTTCTCACAAAATATTAAAATGATCCATTATATTGATGACATTATGCCAATTGGAGTTAGTGAGCAAAAAGTGGTAACTACATGAGATTTATTGGTAAGACATTTGCATGTCAGAGGGTAGAAAATAAATCCAACAAAAATTCAGAGAGCTTCTACCTCTGAAATTTCTAGGGATTCAGTCATGCAGGGCATGTTGACATATCCATTCCAAGATGAAAAATAAGGTGTTGAAGAGAGATGCACAATTCTTTGTATTTGGGAGGTAACATATTTGTCATTTGGGTTTCTTACTCTGGCCCATTACTGAGTGATGCCCAAACCTGCTAGTTTTTAAGAGGAGCCCAGAATAAGAGAAAGCTCTACAATATGTCTAGGCTGTATTCAAGGCTCTGCCACTTGGGTCATGTAATCCAGCTGATGCAATGATGCTTGATATGTCAGTGCCAGATAGGATGCTATGGAGCCTTTGGTGGGCCGTTATAGGTCAGTCACTGCACAGGCCTTTAAATTTTTGGAGCAAAGTCCTGCATCATCTTCAGATATTTACTCTCCTTTTTAATAAAACAGCCTTATTTTATATTTGAATTTTTTGTATTTTACTTGTTCAATTGTTTAATTCCCTTATAGATTCTGGATATGAGACTGTTGTCATATACATAGTTTTTGAATATTTTCTCCCATTCTGTAGGTTGTCTGTGTACTCATGATAGTTTATTTTGCTGTGTAGAAGCCCTTTAATTACGTCACACTTGTCAATTTTTGTTTTGGTTGCAATTGCTGTTGAGGACTTAATTATAAATTCTTTCCCAAGGCCAATGTCCAGAATGGTGTTTCCTAGGTTTTCTTCTAAAATTCTTATAGTTTGAGGTCTTACATTTAAATCTTTAATTCATCTTGAGTCAATTTTTGCATATGGCGAAAAGTAGGGGTCTAGTTTTACTCTTCTGTATATGACTAGTTAGCTATTTCAGCATCATTTTTTGAATAGGGAGTCCTTCCTCCATTCTTATTTTTATCAACTTTGTTAAAGATCAGATGGCTGTAGCTGTGCAGCTTTATTTCTCGGTTCTCTAACTTGTTCCACTGGTCTATGCATGTGTTTACCAGTACCTTTCAGTACCAGTACCTTTTGCTGTTTTACTTACTATGGCCTTATAGCATAGTTTGAAGTCAGATAATGTGATGTCTCTGGGTTTGTTGGTTTGTTTGTTTTTGCTTAAGATTGCTTTGGCTATTCAGGCTCTTTTTTTGTTCCATATGAATTTTAGAATAGTTTTTTTTTTTAGTTTTGTGAAAAATGACGTTTGTAGTTTGATAGAAATAGCTTTGAATCAAAGCTTTTTTGGCACTATGGCCATTTCAACAATATCGATAGTTTTTCACCTCCTTGGTTAGATATATTTTCAGGCGTTTTATTTTTGTGTGGCTATTGTAAATGTGATTGCATTCTTGATTTGGTACAGAAAGGCTATTGATTCTTGCACATTAATTTTGTATCCTGAAACTTTGCTGAAGTCATTTATCAGTTCCAGAATCTTTTTGGCAGGAGACATGAATATGAACTACTAAAAAGAAGACATACAAGCGGCCAATAAACATATTAAAAATGCTCCACATCACTAATAATTAGAGGAATGCAAATCAAACCATAGTGAAATACTATCTCAACCAGTTAGAATAGCTATTATTAAAAAGTCAAAAAAAAAAAAAAAAACCAGATTCTCGCAAAGCTGCAGAGCAAAAAAGAACGCTTATGCACTGTTGGTAGGAATGAAAATTAGTTCAGCCACTGTGGAAAGCAGTTTGAAGATTTCTCAAATAATTTAAACTAGAACTACCATTTGATTCAGCAGTCCCATTAGTGGGTGTATATCCCAAGAAAAATAAATCATTTTTCTCAAAAGACACATGCATTTGCATGTTTAATGTGGGACTATTCACAATAGCAAAGACATAGATTCATCATAAATGCCAATTCAATGTTGGATTGCATAAAGAAAATGTGGTGTATATACACCATGGAATACTACACAGCCATAAGAAAAGAATGTTCTTTGTAGCAATATGGATACAGCTGGAGGCCATTATCTTAAGTGAACTAATGCAGGAACAGAAAACCAAGTGTGTCATGTCCTCACTTATAAGTGGGAGCTAAACACTGGGTACTCATGGACATAAAGACGGCAGCAATAGAAACTCGGGTGTACTAGATGGGGGAAGGAGGAGGGAGACAAGCTTTGAAAAACTTACTATTGAGTACTATGCTCAGTACCTTGGTAATGAGATCAGTAATATCCCAAACCTCAGCATCATGCAGTGTATCCAGGTAACATACCTGCATATTTACCCAGTCAATACAAAATAAAAGTAATTATAAAAACAGGAAAAAAAATCAGCTCTGCTACTGGGCCTTAATAAAGACTAAATACTTAACCATGGGACATCAAGTTGCATATGACCTGAGCTCCTCATCATGAACTGAGTGTTATCTGACCTACCAGGCTATAAAGTTGGAAATGTACAGAAAAGTACTGTCATCAAATGTTAAGTGGTATACACATAATCAGGCCTGAACATGCCTTGAAGGCATAAGTAAATTTTGTGAAGGGTCCCATGGTTCACATTCCTGTTACACTGCATTCTCTCTTTCATCCTGCATCTCTGGTCCAATGGGGAGTTCCCTATAATCAGTTGACAAAGGAAAAGAAGACCCCAGCCTGGTTTCCAGATCGTTTTGCATGACACGTAGGTTTTTACACAAAAGTGGATATCTGCAACACTATAGCCCTCTATAGGACATTCCCAAAAAATATTGATGAAGGAAAATCCTTCCAGTGGAAACATAGCTAGCAGTCCTTCTGTTTTTTTCACTTTTATTGGAAGGATAAATGATCAGATGTGTAATTATATATTGATAGATACACTGGGTTCTAGCCAGTGGTTTGGCTGGACAGTCAGGGACTTGGAAGGAAAATGATTGGAATATTGGTAACAAATTTGTGGATATATCTCTCTGAATGGCGGGAAAAAATGTAAATATATTTGTGTCTCATGCAAATGCTAACCAAAGGCTAACATCAGCGATTATGATTTTAATAACCAAGTAGAATAGGTTGACCTGTTTTACTCCAGCCACTCTGGTCATCACTCAATTAGTTCATGAACTACATGCTCATGGTAATAGGGATGTAGGTTATGCATGGGTTCAGCAAAATGGATTTCTACTCATGAAAGCCAAACTGGCTATGGCTACTCTTCAGTGGCCATTTGCCCCCAATATGGCACTAGTTCCTGGGGTACCTGATGGCACGATGATTTCATTAGATTACTTCCATCATGGAAAGGGCATTATTTTGTATTTATCTGAATAGACACTTACTCTGGATACAAATTTGCCTTCCTCATACACAATGTTTCTGACAAAATTACCATCCTTGAAGTTACAGGATGCCTTATCCAACATCATGATATACCTTTTTTTAATTATTATTATTATACTTTAGGTTTTAGGGTACATGTGCACAATGTGCAGGTTTGTTATCTATGTATCCATGTGCCATGTTGTTTTGCTGCACCCATTAACTCGTCATTTAGCATTAGGTATATCTCCTAATGCTGTCCCTCCCCCCTCCCCCCACCCCACAACAGTCCCCAGAGTGTGATGTTCCCCTTCTTGTGTCCATGAGTTTTCATTGTTCAATTCCCACCTATGAATGAGAACATGCGGTGTTTGGTTTTTTGTCCTTGCAATAGTTTACTGAGAATGATGGTTTCCAGTTTCATCCATGTCCCTACAAAGGACATGAACTCATCATTTTTTATGGCTGCATAGTATTCCATGGTGTATATGTGCCACATTTTCTTAATCCAGTCTATCCTTGTTGGACATTTGGATTGGTTCCAGCTCTTTGCTATTGTGAATAGTGCCACAATAAACATACGTGTGTATGTGTCTTTATAGCAGCATGATTTATAGTCCTTTGGGTATATACCCAGTAATGGGATGGCTGGGTCAAATGGTATGTCTAGTTCTAGATCCCTGAGGAATCGCCACACTGACTTCCACAATGGTTGAATTCGTTTACAGTCCCACCAACAGTGTAAAAGTGTTCCTATTTCTCCACATCCTCTCCAGCACCTGTTGTTTCCTGACTTTTTAATGATGGCCATTCTAACTGGTGTGAGATGGTATCTCACTGTGGTTTTGATTTGCATTTCTCTGATAGCCAGTGATGATGAGCATTTTTTCATGTGTTTTTTGGCTGCATAAATGTCTTCTTTTGAGAAGTGTCTGTTGATGTCCTTTGCCCACTTTTTGATGGGGTTGTTTGTTTTTTTCTTGTAAATTTGTTTGAGTTCATTGTAGATTCTGGATATTAGCCCTTTGTCAGATGAGTAGGTTGCAAAACTTTTCTCCCATTCTGTAGGTTGCCTGTTCACTTTGATGGTAGTTTCTTTTGCTGTGCAGAAGCTCTTTAGTTTAATTAGATCCCATTTGTCAACTTTGGCTTTTGTTGCCATTGCTTTTGGTGTTTTAGACATGAAGTCCTTGCCCATGCCTATGTCCTGAATGGTATTGCCTAGGTTTTCTTCTAGGGTTTTTATGGTTTTAGGTCTAACATGTAAGTCTTTAATCCATCTTGAATTAATTTTTGTATAAGGTGTAAGGAAGGGATCCAGTTTCAGCTTTCTACATAAGGCTAGCCAGTTAAAAACGTTAAAAACGTTTTCTGTAGTTAAACTACTCTTTTCCAAGTCTCTAGGCTAGGGACAAGAACAGGCTTTTCCTGAAGCTTCTTTAGTGTATGCCTGTTGATGGTTCTGGCTTGGTAGCTTTTGCAGCACTATGTTCAGGACATACAGGAGGCAAAAAGAAAACCCTGGGAGATTATTGCCATGTTGCTCAAGTCACGAGGTCACCAGATAACCCAACTTAGTTTTTATGTCTGTTAGAGTATTTTTTTAAATGCTCATTTATTGTATTATGACTGAGGTTTCTTTGTTGTAATAATGAGTACCTGAGAGGAATGGGCCACTCTATTTTGACCAGAATGGGGTTTGTTGGGGGCAATTTTGACTTAAAAATAACATGAAAAATGATTTGACATCTAAAACTAACTACTTGAAAATTTGCATAATATCCATTTAATTTGCTTAATACATAATTTTATTAGCACCTTAAATTGAAGAACAACCTCTAGTCCCAGCTTATCAAATTTTCCCCTAAAATTGTTATTTTCTTACGATAAACCTGGAGAAACAAATGAATATTAACACACCAGTGGCACAGCAACAGAGATGAGTGGAAGCAATTTATACACTAAACAACTCTTTTCTCCCCAGGTGTCATAAAATGTAACTTCTCTTGCAATTTTTCATTCACTGGTGAAAATTTCCATGCTTTTCTGAATATGAGAATTTCCGGCTACATCAGTAAATAGATTACAACTTTTTTTCTACGACAATTGAAAGAAAATGTATATTCTCTATGAGATTATGCCTATTCCCCACAAACATATAAATTGGAGCAGAGTTTTAATTTTATAAATTTAAAAATCCTCTAGTCCAATTACATTTTTATTGTTTATTTTTATTTTATTTATTTTTGAGACAGTTTCTTGCTCTGTCAGCCAGGTTGGAGTGCAGAGGTTCAATCACAGCTCACTGCAGCCTCAACCTCCCAGTCCCAATCTATCCTCCCACCCATGGTGTGTGCCACCATGCTCAGGTAATTTTGTTCATTTTTTGTAGAGATGAAGTCTCACTGTTTCCCAGGCTGGTCTTGAATTCCTGTGCTCAAGTGATTCTTCCACCTTGGCCTCCCAAAGTTCTAGGATTATAGGTGTGAGCCATCATGCCTGGCCCAATTACATATTTTAAAGATAGAATGAGCAAGACTTAAATCTACACAAACCATTATTTTCTAACACAAAGTAATGTTTATCAGCATTTCTAATAAGAAATGTATAATTCACAATGTTAAGACCAATTCTAATCACGTGTTATTTCGTATATGAAGTAGATGTTGAAGTGATTAAGTTTTGGTTTAAATAGGACAAATTCATTAGAATTTATTTCCTCAAGGCTTAAAATATTGTTCATGTCTCTCAGATACCTATTCGAGTGTTGTCCAGGGGTTTCTGTGGGCATATTATGCCGTGAATACACAGAAAGTACACTAGGGACACAATTTGTTGTTTTCAGTCCTCTAAAGCATTATGGAGTGCACTGAGGTCATTATTGACCAAATTACCCTGGTGTTCTGAAAAGTATAATGTCTTTCACATATGCATGTTAAACCATTTACTCTTTAAGAATAATTATAACTACATTGTCAACATTAAGTTATTTATTGTAATTAGAATTGTGACTAACAATGATTAATAAAAGCATGGATATATTCAACATTCATTTTAACTAGGAGAGTTTAAAATATACACACACACACTCATTTAGACAAATTATAGTGCATTTCTGCAAACTCTTTCAAATTATTCCTTGTACTATTATTTTGCACTAGGGGAAGTGTATGTGTACATGTTTATCCCATTACAGTTGAAGCAGTTGCCATAGCTCTTATCTACACCTCCAGCACTTACAGTAAAAACATGTTGGACAAACCATAAAAAGAGGTTGATGAGTCATTCAGTAGCTACAGGAATATGGTGCCTCCTTTTTAAATTGTATGCACAACCACCAAAGCCTAACTCTTTTTAAGCCACTCACAGTATATTTCTCAAAGAGGGGGCTATTATGCTCTGTCTTTGGCTTATAGTGGCATTAAGAAAGATAAATAATTAAATGTGGCCCTTTCATCATAAGTACAAGTTTAGATTTTGTGGTCTGGAAAATAACAACACCTCTGGTACTAGAATAATTCTATGCATAAAATAATTACAAAAATATTTTATATTTCCAGGAGTTAAAATGTCTGTAAAAATAGATTCATATAAATCAAATAAAGAAATGTTTAATTATTACACTTAATAATTCTGTATTTCAGAGACTGTGATAGGTGATAAAGATATAATGGAGGGAGGGAACTCTTATAGTCAAGTGGGGAAAGCAGATACAAGATCAGTGGCAACAAATAAATACACAATTGTGTATTGTGCTACACGCTGTAAAGGTTTAAATAATATGATATTAGAGGAGTAACAAGGCAGACCTAAATTAAATTAGGTGTTCATGGAATATGGAGTATATGGTGATAGATCAGTGTTCCTTCAGTCAATAAATTACAGAAATTATCTAATCGAAGGCAACATTGAACTGCTGAGACAAGGAGAACCAGAGCAGCTGAGACTTCGAAGAGAGAATCATCTCAGAAAAGTTATCAGACTTTCAGCAGTATTTAGTGAATTTGGGCACAGAAAGGAGGTCAAAGACTATGAAAATTCAGTAATGAGTCTGATGGAGTGCTACTACAAGGTGACCACAAATTTGGCAGGAATTTTGGCAGAGCTGGGTGTCCTCAAGGTTAACAACTGGTTTTAGCCACAGAACATTTGCTCCATAAAGTTTCTACATGGGCTTAGAAGCTAAAAACCTAAGGGGAAAAATTCAGATATAAAGAGTTATGTTTTCTTGCTGTTTTGTGAGAAAAAGATTAGAGTTCAGAAAAATGAGTAAGGAAAAATACATCAGGATTTTAACTGAAGACCCTGGAGGAACAGATATAAACAAGAGTTAGACTAAGTCTGGCCAGGGCTGCAAACTAGCCTAAAATAAGCAACTTAAAGAAGTATGAAGTTGATTAGCCACTACTGTATTTATCTGGTTAAAAAAAAAAAAAAAAGTTGAACATTCAACAGAGGAAGATAATATTTTCTATCATTAAATCAAAATTTACTAGGTACACCCAAACACAGGACCACATGACCAGAAACCAATAGGAAACTGATAATAAAATGGGCCTGTAGGTGATGCAGATGTAAAAGTTATTTATAAAGAACTTTAAATAATTATAACTAAGCTGTTGCATAAATGAAAGAAAAAGTTGGACAAAATATAATTTAAATATAAATAATTCCATGAGAAATTTGGAATCTATGAAATAAGAGTAAATGGTCAATGGAATAATTATAAAACCTGAAATAAATTGGTTAGATGGGTTAGCTACTGACTGGATACTGCAGAAGGTTGTGATAAACACTAATTGGAAGTGTTTTAAATGAATCCCATTTTTACACTCTTTTCTGTGTAGAAATTAGTATTTTCTGTATAAAACAGAGAGATTAGTGCAAAATACTATTTTGTGCACAGAAAAGAATGTAAAAAAAGAAGGGATTCATTTAAAGGTCTGTATTTTATGGAGGTAGAATCACAGAGACAGAGGAGGCAGACAGTAATGCAGAAATATTATCTGATGAACAAATGTCCAAGATTTTCTCCAAAATTGATGAGAGATATTATCCCATAGATGTAATAAAATTTTTGAGCCACAAACATAATACAAATAAAAATACTCAAAGATACATTATGGCAAGACTGTTTTAAAAAGTGAGAGAAAATCATATATGCAGGCCGGGCGCGGTGGCTCACGCTTGTAATCCCAGCACTTTGGGAGGCCGAGGCGGGCGGATCACGAGGTCGGGAGATCGAGACCACGGTGAAACCCCGTCTCTACTAAAAATACAAAAAATTAGCCGGGCGTGGTGGCGGGCGCCTGTAGTCCCAGCTACTCGGAGAGGCTGAGACAGGAGAATGGCGTGAACCCGGGAGGCGGAGCTTGCAGTGAGCCGAGAAAAAAAAAAAAAAAAAAAACAAACAAACAAAATCATATATGCAGTCAGAGAAAACTTACAGATGAATTTTTAACAAACAAAAGGTAGATGACAACATGAACATCTTAAAATGCGGAAAGGCAATAATCAATTTAGCATTCTACACTGAGCTAAAATATTATCTTAAAATGAAAGAAAATAGCTATTTTCAGATGAACACTAAATAAAGTAATTTTTCATTAGCAAGACTGCACTAAATACAATTTTTCAGAACAAAAATGATACAAGAGACAACTGTGGAATTGAAGTAAGAAATGAAGAGCAATGGAAAGGGTAAATATATGAATGATGACTATGTAAATGTATGTGCTTAATATTGACTGTGAACATAATACAGTTTAAAAAATATTTAGAGGAGATTTTCCAGAATGGCAGTATAAGTAACTCAGAAACTTTCTGCTAGATATACTCTATTAAACTGATCAAAATTGTTAAATGTAATTGTTCAAAGTCTTTAGACATTGATCAAAGGGCTTAAAACAAATTGAGAATCATTTCTTCAACAAAACCTATAGAAAACAAAAACATTTAGAAGCAATGGGATTCAAGTGAAGAACTCCACACATTACCTCACAGCTTTGTCTTGTAAAAAAAAAAAAAAAAAAAAAAAAAAAAAATTTATTTTAGAGATAACAGCAAAGAGCTAATAGATAGTTTTCCACCCTTCACTATGTTTGAAGAGTTATTCTGGGAGGTTTGTCAGCCAGTTAAAATAAACAGATCCCATTTTCCACAGCACTATGCTGTGGATGGCTTATATTGAGCAAGTAGTAGGAGCCAGGTGGTATCTATTTTTTATTCCCATTATGTAATGGCAATCCACATGGGGCAAATGATAAAAATTGCAATATTCCTTTATGGTATAGCTCTATGTTGTGGGAAAGCTGCTCCAATGGGCTTAACAGCTGAATGGCAACTACTACATCCCCAGCTTACTGGTTGAAAGATCTATCCTTGGTATCTTTAGAAGCTGGTCAACATTGAAAGATTTTTATTATTCCTGGCTTGGGGCTGCAGAAATTTTATACAAAAGCAGTGGTAGCAACCAGCTGGCCCAATTTTCACTGCCCATAAGCACATACACATACACAGATTCAGCTACATAGGTAGGATCTGAGTGGGGCAGCCATGAAGACGGAGTTCCTCATTCTCCCTCCTCCACCTCCAGCTAAATAGCTCAGAATTTTTGTCCAGGGTAGGGTCAGGGCAAGCCTTAAAGAGTGACAACAACCTGCCCCTGTCAGAAGACCAAAATTTAATGGACTATGGAGTAATTTATTTCAAAGGGCAAAAATTCAAAGGTTGAAAGCAACAGAGCAATTTACCTACCAACAAGATAAAGCTAACAGGTACATATGATTCTAATAGAGCAGATAGCTGAAAACTTAAAATGGTCAAGGAAATAGCAGTTAAAAAGAGCCCATCTAAAACCAGTAATATCTGATTTTCGGAGATTATATGAATGCACAAGGCTGTGGCCTGTAAGGAGCAACATCAGAGACTTGATACTGTGAGAGAAATAGATTTCACTGAAATAGCCCAACACAGTCATGCTGAAAGAATTAAAAAGGAGCTATGATGACAATTTCTTATGAAGTAGAGAACATCAATAAAGTCATAGAAATTACAAAAAGGAATCAAATGACAATGCTGGAGTTAAAAAGTAAAACAATCAATATAGAAAATGTAATAGAGTAGTTCCACAATAGATTTGAGCTGGCAGAAAAAAGAATCAACCAACTTGAATACACATCAATAGAAATTATGCTGTCTGAAGAAGAGAGAGAAAAAAATAAGGAAACATAAACAGCACTCAGAAATGTGGAACACCGATAAATAAACCAATGTATACATAATGAAAATACCAGGAAGAAAGGAGAGACAGAAAAAATTGGGAAGTATATTTAAATAACAAATGACTAAAAATTTCCCAAATTTAATATAAAACATTAATACTTACATCCAAGAAGCCCAACTAAGCCTCAAGTAGTATAAACACAAGGAGATCCATAACACAATATAGCATAGTCAAATGTTGAAAGACAAAGAAAATATTTTGAAAGCAGTAAGAGAAACACAACTCATCGAGTACAAGATAACTCTAATAAAATCTTAGCTGATGTTCTATGAAAAACAATGGAGTTCAGAAGACAGTGAAATGACATATTTAAGATGGCAAAATTAAAAACAACAGTCAACCAAGAATCTTATATCCACCAAAACTCTTATACAAAAATGAAGGAGAAATAAAGATATTTCAAAATAAACAAAAACTGAAAATGTGTTGCAAGCAGGCTCACATTACAAGAAATAGTAAAATGCTGAAAGCAAATTACACCAGGGTATTTTAAATCCACATAAAAAATGAATACCATTGATGAAGATATTTATGTATGCATTTATGTCAAGAAAGCATATCTTTCACCAATATTGAGGAAATAAATTGTGAGGAGAGAGCCAGCATCCATGAAGAGCTCCATGACTGTTCTCTGTAGGTAAGATCTTATAGTGGGAACTACCTCCACTGAACTGGAAAACCTATATGCAGTGGGACTGAAAAGACCCCAAGTGGCATGGGCCAAGTGTCAGCACTTAAGTACCAAAGGCAAGGTAGGCATGCCTACTGTAATGTATAGCAGAGTCAAAGCAGCAATCAGAAAAAACTGACTCTTATAAAACCATGGCATTGGCTAAGTGACCTTGGTGTTTCCAGAGGTAAATTGTATAGGAAGCCTATTAAATTCTTATTTGATAAGCAGAAAAGTTATAGGTGAAATGAATAAAAGTTTAACCTAAATCATAAAAACAAAGAGAAATGGCCCCTCGATCAATTCCCATACTTGAGCCTCTTTATACACTCAGACCCCTTGAATGAAGAGAAGGCTGTGTCTCCTTGAAAAAGACCTTGATATACTACAAAAACTTTATACTATCAATCTTTCTTCCAGCCTTCCTCAAGGGGACTTTTGGCCTTTTACCAAGGTAACTGTGCATTGGAGAAGAGGAAATAATCATACCTTGTAGAGACTACTAAACTCTGACTCTGAAATAATACCTGGGGACTCCAAACATCATTATGGCCTACCAGTCAGAGTAGGAGCTTATAGAGGTCAGGGCCATGAAAAGTGGGTCCAGTTGGCACTCAAACACATCCTGTGGTTATTTCCTCAGTTACACAATGCAAAATTAAAATAGGTATTTAGTAATTGTCAGAATCCCCATAAGACAGTATAATTGCCTATTTTTTGAATTTGAGCTATACATTCCCCCTCAAATGATTAAATATAGGCCAATTAAAAACTTCAAGATAAATTAGAAAATAATTTTAACTGAATAAGAATAAAAATACAATATATTAAAAGTTATAGGATACAGTTAATCATTTCGAGGGAATTTTATTTCCTTTGTGCACACATTTGATACAAAAGCAGGAAAAATCAAATAATCTAAGCTTACAACAATATAATCGAGACAAAAACTACAAATAACTAGTCCATAAAAAATAGAAGGAAGGTATAAATAAATATAACAACAAAAATACATAAAATACAAATGTTCAATAAAGAAAATAACTAAAGCCAAAATTTAATTCTTTGACAAGAATAAGGCAATGAATTGGATGGTTGCTGCCAACTCTTCTCTTTCTCAGTTAATAGAATTGGACATGCCTATCACTTGCTTTGTGACTTTACACTGTCTTCCACCACAGGCAAAGATTACTTCCTCACCACATGAATTTTTGCTTGGCCTTATGACTTGCTTTAGCCAAGAGAATGTGGTTTGAAATGATTTTGTGTTTTATCAAAATCTAAGTCTTAAGAAAACATTAGACTTTTCTCCTTCCCCACTTGCGCTTTTGCGATCTGACACAAGTAGAACATGCATAGAATGTTTGCTAGTTGAAGGAAAATGAGGGAAACCTGGAGAAAATCCAATTCTAACTTGCAGACGGGACTAAACCTAATGGATGCAAAGACAGAAGGACACCCAACCAACATATTCATGAAGGAGAAAAAATATGTTAGGGTAACTAACCTACTAGGATATATATATACATATATATGTATATATCCTAGTATATAATGTGTATATATACATATATGCACATTATATATAGTATATATATACATTATATATATACACTGTATATATATACATTATATATATACACTGTATATATATACATTATATATATACACTGTATATATATACATTATATATATACAGTGTAATATATACACATTATATATATACAGTATATATATATATAAAATGAGAAAAGCAATGGCCATCTTGTATTATTTATAAAATTGAGAAAACTCTGGCAGATAAATCAAGAAAGAGAAAACAAAAATTATGAATATCAGGAATAAAACGGGATTTGTCCTACACATACAAAAAAGACAATATGAACATTTTATGGTAATAATGTTAATAATTTAGATGACTAAGCACCTAGAGAAAAACAATTTACTGAACTATAAGAAATAGAAAATGTGAGTACTTTATGTCTGTTAAATGAATTAACTCTGCCATTAAGAGCCTTTGGAAAAAAAAAATTCCAGTCTTAAGTAGTTTCAATGATGAGTTTTTGCAAAACTTCTAGTCAAAAAATTATACCAATGTTTTACAAAATTTCCAAAGAACATGATAAATATAGAACACTGAATAATTCTCATTTCACTTATGGGGCAATATGACCTTGATCTCAAAACCTGAGAAATAGGAATTCTAGAAAATATATATCTAGTAAATATGAATGGAAAACCTTTGAAAAATTCTGATGCATAAATAACACAGCATGAGCAACTGAGTTTATCCAAATAATGCAAAAATGATTTAAAATCAACAAATACAATTCATCACATTTTTGAAAGTAGAAAACCACATATTTGTTTTGATAGATACAGCAAAAAAAAAAAATTATTTCCAACTTTTATTTTAGGTTCAGGGGGTCCATGTGCAGGATTGTTACATGGGGATATTCCATGATGCTGAGGTTTGAAGTACAGATTATTTCATCACCCAGGTAATAAACACAGTACCTGATAGATAGTATTTTGATCCTCACCCTTCTCCCATCCTCCATCCTCAAGTAGTCCCCATTGTCTATGGTTCCTATCTTTGTGTCCATCAGTGCTCAATGTTTAGCTCCTACTTATAAATAAGAACATATGGTATTTGCTTTTCCATTTCTGTGTTAATTCACTTAGGAAAATGGACTCTAGCTCCATTCATCTTTCTGCTAAGAACAAAATTTCCTTCTTTTTATGGCTGTGTAGTATTCCATGGTGCACACGTTCAATGTATTTTTATTCGGTACACTATTGATGGACAGCTAGATTGATGCCATGTATTTGCTGTTGTGAATAGTGCTGCAATGAACACACACGTGCATGTGTCTTTATGATGCAACAATTTATATTCCTTTGGGTATTAACTCAGTGATTGGACTGCTGGGTTGAATGGTTGCTCTGTTTTAAGTTCTCTGAGAAAGCTCTAAACTGCTTTCCACAGTGACTGAAATAATTTACATTCCCACCAGTAGTGTATAAGCATTCCCTTTTCTCCACACCCTTGCAATTATCTGATACTTTTTGACTTTTAATTATAGCCATTCAAATTGGTATGAGTTAGTGTACCATAATGGTTTTGATTTGCATTTCTCTAATGGTTAATGATGTTGAGCATTTTTTCATATGCTTGTTGGCTGTATGTTTGTCCTCTTTTGAGGGATGTTTTTTTTCAATGTCTAGTTTGTTGATGGGTTTTAACATAAAGGATGTTGAATTTTATCAAAAGCCTTTTCTGTATCTATTGATATTAACATGTGGTTTTTGGTTTCAGTTGTTTATTTGATAAATCACATTTATTGATTTGTGTATGTTTAATCAACCTTGAATACTAGGAATAAAGTCTACTTGATTGTGCTAAATTAGCTTTTTGATGTGCTGCTGGATTTGGTTTGCTAGTATTCTGTTGTAAATTTTTGCCCCTATGTTCATCAGGGGTATTGGCTTAAATTTTTCTCTTTTCATTGTGTCTCTGCCAGGTTTTGGTATCAGAAAGATGCTAGCCACACAGGATGAATTAGAGAAGAATTTCTCCTTCACATTTTTTTTAAATAGCTTCAGTAGGATTGGTACCAGCTCTTCTTTATACAGCTGGTAGACAATTTGGCTGTGAGTCTGTCTGGTCCAAGGATTTTCTGGTTGGTAGGCTTTTTATTATTGACTCAATTTCAGAACTTGTTATTGGTCTTTTCAGGGTTTCAATTTCTTCTTTGTTCAATCTTAGGAGGTTTTATGTTTACAGGAATTTATCCATTTCCTTTAGGTTTTCTAGCTTGTGTACATAGAGATGTTCTTAATAGTCTCTCATGGCTGACTAGACGAAGTCGCAAGGGGCGTCTCCCACTGAGAGACCAGACCATCAAGAATGGCACACTCTGAGCTGACCTTTGGAAGGAAGGCACTGAGAGTAGATGGAGGAAAGATGCAGATTACAGAATAAAGGAGGAGGAAGCTGTGAACCCTGCATGGGACTGATGAGCACCAGTATTCATTCCTGGCCACCAGTTGCTCCTGGGGAAGTGGTGAGTTAAATCAGCGAGGAGTGGTCCACTGTCACCACAGACTTCCAGAAAGCTAATTTCAGTAGACCCCTCAATCCCTACAGACTTATGAGTTTGCAGGGAGAGTTGCTTGGAGAGATAGCAGAGACAAGACTGTAGGCTGCTGCTGCAGCTGAAGTGAAGCATGGCCAGGGATGCCCATTTCCAAAGACCCACCATGCTCCTCTAGGTAGCTTTGGCCTTTGTTGACTGTTGGACCTGAACAGAGCAGAGTGGTCCTGCCCAGCAGCAGGGGCAGTCTGATCTGAGTGACGTCAGGTCTGCTGGCCTCTCCCAAGTTCCTTGCTTGGCTGCGCCCTCTTGTAGCACAGCCTCAGATGCCTAACTGGGGCACTATATGGTAGCTGCCACCATAGTTTTTCACCAGAAGACTCCACCTAACCATCAGAGATCTTCAACAGACGAGACCCTGCCAATGGGCATCCAACTGCAGCCTCTCCCACTGCTTTGTGAGGGCACACTCACCCACAGCCTCACTCCACCAGTATATTGGCACATGTGCACACAGGGACTTCATCACTCTGTTGCCACTGGCACACATGTATGCAGACCTTATCACCATTGCCCCGCCCCCTCCAGCACATGCTAACCCTGCTACACCACTGCTGCTGGTGCACACATGGATATGGGCACTTCTGCCACCTCCTCAATGAAGTGTTTTTGCTGGCACTCTTTGTACTGGTTTTGTCAGGGGACTGGGAACACCTCAGCCCCTTCAGCACAGCAGGTGCTTAACTTTGAGGGGCCAGAAAACAAAGCTCAGGGCTTAGTACCACTCCCCAAATGTTGGAGCACACAGTCCAGGAGTACTGAGCTGTGGGTTGGCCCCCTGAAATCACTGAGAAACAAAGGCAGTCGACTGAGCCCACTGATACCACAATCAAACTCCCAAGGGCATCAAAGGATATAAAAGAAAAAAGCCCCACATGCTGGACAGCAACTTCAAAGAGTAAACGAACAATAGCCCACACAGATGAGAAAGAACCAGTGCAAGAACTCTGGTTTCTCAAAAAGCCAGTGTGTCTTCTTAACTCCAAATGACTGTACTAGCTCCCCAGCAATGGTGTTTACCCAGGCTAAAATGGCTGAAATGACAGACATAGAAATTAGAATCTGGACTGCAAGGAAGATTTTCAAGGTTCAGGAGAAAGTCAAAACTGAGAACAAGAAATCTAAGGAATCCAATAAAATGATACAGGAGCTCGAGGATGAAATAGTCATTTTAAGAAATAACCAAAGTTGATCTGATAGAACAGAAAAAAAAATCACTACATGAATTTCATAATACAATCAGAAGTATTAGCAGCAGAATAGACCAAGTTGAGGAAAGAAATCTCAGAGCACGAAGAACGGTTCTTTAAATCAACTCAGTCAGACAAAAATTTAAAAAAAAAGGAAAACTAAACAAAATCTTGAGAAATATAGGATTATTTAACAAGACCAAACCTACAACTCATTGGTGTCCTTGAAAGAGAGGGAGAGAGAGCAAGTAACATGGAAAACATACTGAAGATATTATCCTTGAAAATTTCCCTCACTTCACTCAAGAGAATGACATTTAAATTCAGGAAATTCAGAGAATCCCTATGAGATACTATACAAGACATTCCTCTGCATGACAAATTGTCATCAGATTCTCCAAGGTCAACATGAAAGAAAAAAATATTAAAGGCAGCTACAAAGGGAACCCCATTAGGCTTATGGTGGACCTTTCAGCAGAAACCCTAAAAGTCAGAAGAGATAGGGGGCCTATATTCAACATCCTTACAAGAACGAAATTCCAACCAAGAATTTGTATCTAGTGAAACTATGCTTCATATGTGAAAGAGAAATAAAATGCTTTTTAGGAAAGCATACGCTAAGGGAATTCAATACCACCAGACCTGATTTACAAGAGGTCCTTAAGAGTATGCTAAATATGGAAATGAAAGACTTACTGGACACCACAAAAGCATACATAAGAACATAAGTCCTTGACACTATAAAACCACCACCCAATCAAGTCTGCATAACAACCAGCTAACAACATGATGACAGCATCAAATTTTAACATGTCAATATTAATTTTAAATGTAAACATGCTAAACACCCCACTTGAAAGGCACGGTGTGGCAAATTGCATAAAGAATCAAGACACAATGGTCTTCAAGACACCGATCTCATGTGTGATGACTCACATAGGCTCAAAGTAAAGGGATGGAGTATAATTTACAATGCAAATGGGAAATTTAAAAAAGCAGAGGTTGCTATTTTAATTTCAGACAAAACAGACTTTGAACCCACAATGATGAAAAAAAGACAAAGAAGGGCATTACATAATGACAAAGGGTTAAATAGAAAAAGTCTTCCTCAACAAGAAGCCTTATCTATCCTAAACATATACACACTCAATACTAGAGCACCTAGATTTATAAAAATGAGCTCTTAGAGATCTACAAAGAGACTTAGATAATCACACAATAATAGTGGGAGACTTCAACACCCCACTACCAGTATTAGATTATTGAGGCAGAAAATTAGCAAAGATATCGGGACCTAAACTCAACACTTGACCAAATGGACCTAACAGACAACCACAGAACGCTACACCCAACAACAACAGAATATACGTTCTTCTCATCAGCAAGTGGCACATACTTTAAAATCAACCACACGTCTGGCCATGAAACAATTCTCAACAAGTTCATATAAACTGAAATCATACAAACCACATTCTCAGACCACAGTGCAATAAAAATAGAAATCAATACTAAGAAGATCTCTCAAACTACACAATTATATGAAAATTAAACAACCTGCTCGTGAATAAGATTTTTGTAAACAAAAAAATTAAGGCAGAAATCAAGAAATTATTTGAAACTAGTGAAAACAAAGATACCAGAATCTCTGAGACACAGATAAAGCAGTGTTAAAAATGTATAGTGCTAAATAACCACATCAAAAAGTTAGAAAAATCTCAAATTAACAACCCAGCATCACACCTAGAGGAAGTAGAAATGCTCTACCAAAGCCAGCAGAAGAAAAAAATAACCAAAATTAGAGCTGAACTGAATAAAACTGAGGTGTGAAAAACCATAGAAAAGGTAGGCCGGGCGCGGTGGCTCACGCTTGTAATCCCAGCACTTTGGGAGGCCGAGGCGGGTGGATCACGAGGTCAGGAGATCGAGACCACGGTGAAACCCTGTCTCTACTAAAAATACAAAAAATTAGCCGGGCGTGGTGGCGGGCGCCTGTAGTCCCAGCTACTCGGAGAGGCTGAGGCAGGAGAATGGCGTGAACCCAGGAGGCGGAGCTTGCAATGAGCCGAGATCGTGCCACTGCACTCCAGCCCAGGCAAGAGAGCGAGACTCCGTCTCAAAAAAAAAAAAAAAAACAAACCATAGAAAAGGTCAACAAAACTAAAAATTGTTTTTGAAAGAATAAATGAGATTGATAGACCACTTGCTAGACCAATAAATTAAAAAAAGGAGATGCAAATAAACACATTCAGAAATGACAAAGGGCACATTACCACCAATTCAACAGAAAAAAAAAGAATTTCTAAAAATAATACATAATCATAGAAACACAAAAAATACACTTAGGAAGAAATGGAAACTTCTTTAATCCAATAAGGATTATCTACATAACCCAATAGTAAACACCATACTTAATAATGAAGTTTTAAAAGAAGTTTAAAAAGTAGTAATATGTTTTATTGCAGAAAATTAGAGCTTTTTACAATAAACAAAAAATGACCCCAACAATTATCAAGGCAATCTTGGTTAAGAAGAACAAAGTTGGACAATATGAACTTCTATATATCATTTTTAATATTATACAATTGATAAGTATGTTTGTTGGTGCAAGGATATACTAATAGACTGAAGGGCCAGAATATAGAATTCATGAATACACCTACACCTATATCAGTCAACCCATTCATGACAAAAATAACACTGCTCTGGTGTAGAGAATAAATGCTTTTCTGAATACACTGTGCTGTGTCAAATTGGATATCATTTTTTTAAAAAGATAATCTTGAGGCTACTTATTCTCATGTACAAAACCAAATATGAAATATATTGCAAATTTAAATGTAAGCCTAAAACAATTAGGTTGTTACAAAATAGAATATACACATATTGGAGCTAGGCAAAAATTGTCAAAAACGACACCAAATATGCTAACCACAGAGAGAAAAATATTAACTGGACCATATTTAAATTAAAAATCTTTGTTTATCAAAAGATATCACTCAGAGGCCAGGCGTGGTGGCTCATGCCTGTAATCCTAGCACTTTGGGAGGCCGAGGCAAGTGGATCACCCAAGGTCAAGAGTTCGAGACCAGCCTGGCCAACATGGTGAAACCCTGTCTCTACTAAAAATACAAAACTTAACCAGGCACAGTGGTGGACACCTGCAATCCCAGCTACTCCGGAGGCTGAATTGCTTGAATCCGGGAGCTGGGAGGGGGAGGTTGCAGTGAGCCAAGATAACGCCATTGCATTCCAGCCTGGGTGACAGAGCGAGACTCTGTCTCAAAAAAAAAAAAAAAAAAAAGATATCATTCAGAGAGTAAAAATTCCAATCATATTGTTTGACAAGATATGTTTTTATGTATACACACAACAAAGCACATATATCCAGAATTAGGCAGGAATCGGTGCTAAATTGGTTGTGGGAAGTGAAGGGCAGATATTTATCAAGTGTGACTCATGTGATTCTAGCTTGTTCACCTCAGTTATATGCATTGGATGAGAAAAACTGGGAAAAAAGGATTTGAGTGAAGAATACAAATTTTATTTTAATATTTATATATTATTTTTAATATATGTAATTTTTAGAATTTTAGTTTAAAAACGTAATAAAAATTTACCATCTTAACCACTTTTGAATGTGCACTTCAGTAGTGTTAAGCATATTAATATACCCAGAATATATAAACAACTCCTCAAAATCAGTAAGAAAAAGAAACTTTGAAAAAAAAAAAACAGAAAACACCAAATTAAAGATGGGCAAATGACTTTAATAGGCCCTTCAGGAAAAGTGCATTATAATAATCAATATGCACATAAAAAGGTGTTCAATTTTACTAATTATTAGGAAAATTTAAATTTTAACTACTTATGCAACAGAATTGCAAAAATGAAAAACACTATAAATATCAAGTGTTGTGAGGATATGAAGCAACTGTAACTCTTATATAATACTTGTGGGAGTATAAATTGGTAAAACATTTAAGAAAACTGTCAGTATTACTAAAAGTTAACACCACCATATTCTGTGGCCTAGTAATTTTACTCCTCAGCAAATATTCAACAGAAATTTCTGCAGTTGAGCACAAAAAACCACATAACAATGTTAAAAATATTTGTAGCAGCATTATACTTGATAAGGATATCTGGAAACAGTGTACACGTCTATCTACAGTAGAATAGAGTAACATATTTTGGTTTGTTCATAGGCTAAAAATCTTTACAGCAATGAAAAGAAACAACAACCAGAAAAACAACATGTATGCATCTCATAAACTTAATATTAAGTACAATCTATGTGCAAGGGTACACATAGAAATCTTCCATTTACATAAAATTAAAATGCAGGCAAAACGAATTCGTACTGTTAAGGCAGGAGTTTGTTTCTACGAAAACAAAAGAGACCTTCTGTTTTTTGACTTGGTGGTTAATATAGTTGTTTTCATATTTGAAAAACTTGTTGAGCTTTTCACTTATACTTTGTGTACTTTTACTTGTGTATGCTACATTAAAACAAGAGCTACAATTTTTAGTGGATAAATGAAACGCATCTGAGGAAGTTACATAAGATGAGATCAGAAAAAATGGGTATATATTTTTTTCCAGAGTAGTCTAGTGTAGAGGAAAAACCAGGAATAAAATCCTTGAGATTGAGAAAATGTGCATCTTGGAAGAAGTCTGGCAGAAATGCCAAGGTGAGGGTGAGAATAACATGTGATTAGTCTGGTGTACAGACCTGAAGACCATAAGACTTTAAATGAGCAAAGGGAAACCATAGGATAATTTATTCAATGACAAGACATATCCCAGTTAATCACTGTTTTTAATATATTGAATGCTGTGAGAATAACGTTTTGGAGCGGAGAAAAATCTAGTGTTAGAAGACAGATTAGGAGACTGCACACAGAATAATAATAATGGTTTGCATAAAGTTTGGAGCATAACTCAAAGTAAATGAACATGTTCAAGAAATATTTTGAAGGAAAATTAGGCAGGAATTGGTGCTAAATTGGTGGTGAGAAATGAAATGGAGATATTTATCAAGTGTGACTCATGATTCTAGCTTGTTCATCTCAGGTATGCCCATTAGATGAAGACTGGGAAAAAAAAGATTTGACTGAAGAATATAAATTTTATTTTAATATCCATATATTATTTTTAATATATATAATTTTTCTCATATATAATTGTCAGAATTTTAGTTTAAAAATATAATAAAATTCATAATTTTAACCATTTTTGAATGTACACTGCAGCAGTGTTAGGCATATTAATATTGTTGTGCAACCAAGTTCTCAGAAATTTTGGTCTTGCAAAACTGAAACTCTATACACATTTAGCAACAGTTCCCCATTTTCTGCTTCCCTTAGCCCCTGGTAATCACTATTCCACTTTCTGTTTCTATGAATTTGACTCCTTTAGATGCCTCAAGTAAGTGAAATCATACAGTATTTGTCTTATTGTGACTAGCTTATTTTACTTAGCATAAATGTCTTCAAGTTTCATCCATGTTGTAGCATGATATGACAAGATTTTCTACATTTTTAAGGCTAAATAATACTCCATTCTATGGATATACCATATTTTGTTTATCCAATTTCCATCATTGGAAATTTGGGTTGCTTAATTTTGTATATTTTAAGTTTGAGAGTGGTGTGAGGCTTTCAAATGGCAATATTTAGAAGACAACTGTATATTGGAGGGTAGAGGTTATATTCAATGTATAAAATAAATGACAAAAGTTAAGGAAATTAAAAAGATTAGCTGTTCAAATTCTATTTGACAATTTGATTCTTTTTTTATTAGATAACTTCAGATAAATATACTTCTTCCAAAAGTTATTTGGTATAGTTGAAAGTGGCAAACAAAGTTTACTAGTACAGAAATAAATCTTGCTAAAGCAGTATTTTATAGTTGTTAGAACTTACTTGGTTATGTTTCTCTTGTTGTGAGGACCTTGACTACAAAGTCTTATAAGTGTTAAATGCTATGCAGAGGAGTTTTTAAACTTGGTATTTGACAAGTAAACCAAATAAAATTAATTATGAATGAATTCATCTAAAATTATATAGAAACTCTAAATGTGATACAATGATCATTATATATATGTGTGTGTGTGTACACAGAGTGAGCTTTTTTAGGTTTGAAAATAATGAAAACTCTATTTTAATTGTACAAAGAAAATTGTAACAGATAATGTTACATAGATTTATTTTAACATGATAGTGGGTAGAAATGTGATTAAGAAAAGAATTTGGTGCATGAAGAAGAAAATCTAGAAAAAACATAACAACAACAAAAAGTTGTAAACTTAGAGAAAAAGAGACAAAGTAGCACTAGAATAATGCAATCAGGGGCGAAGGAATGCATTTTTCTGGATCAGGAATAT
>NW_026652282.1:82218383-82234955 GCF_009828535.3 Hylobates moloch | reverse complement strand
CATGTGTAACAAACCTGCACATTGTGCACATGTACCCTAAAACCCTAAAGTATAATTAAAAAAAAAAAAAAAAGAAATCTTAAAAGTCACATCAGATAGGATCAGACTGTTTCTAAGTAATTTTAACTGATTCCAGAACAAAACTCAAGAATATTTTTGGAATACTAAAATATATAATACCAAAACCTAGCTATGTAATTTACAGAATTCAGCAGAAAACAAAAAGTGGAGCCCCTAGTAAAAAGAGAAGGGAAAAGTGTCATTAATGGCAGCAAAGTATAAAGCTTGTTTTTTCTTTCTTTCAATCTTCTATTATGGTGTGGTTTGTTTGCCATTTAATGTCTTTCTAAGTAAAGAAAAAATATAATTTTAAATTATTAGCTGAGATTTTACCATTCATATTTATATTGTGCAATGACAGTTTTAAATATAAATATAAGGACATTTGACTCATAGGCAGAATCACCAAAGTTACCCAATTCTTCCTCAAGCCAGTCAAAGCAGACAAACGCAAGCCAAATTCAGAAACACTGGGAGAAAACAGGATCCTACCAGGAATGGAGTCAGCCCAAGGGAACTCTTCCTTAGGCACAATACACCCTTGGGCACAGGAATTTTCCTTTAGGCACAGAATACACACCCTAACAGAATTTGGTGACCTTGTTCCCTGATTTGTGGCACACTCACTCAGGCCTGATAGCTGCTGTGTCCCCTTTCATCAGCTGCCAAACTTAGGTACTACATTAGGCTCTGGGGAAAGCCCGCCAGGCATCTCCACTTCTTACAGGTTGCCATTACAATCCACAATGAATGGGTAACTTTCAAGAGTTTTGAAATTTGCTGTGCTGGGAGGTACTGGGTACCTGAATTGGGGGTGAGTGAGAGGTTCACCCCTCCTAGGCATAGCTTCTTCTACCAACCCAGGGCAGGGATGGCTGCTGCCTTTCCCAGCTTAGAGACACCCCAGGGTCCACATGGCTGACCTCTCCCTAAGCTTATGCTCAGAGCCTCAGTGTTGTGAATTTTAAAAGAAATCAAATATCTAAAATTGATTAATGTGATGATTCACATTAATGATTTTGTCAAAATGGGAGGTAGACATTTTATGCCCTGAAATTTCTCTGAAGAAACCTCAAGGATGCTTAGAAAAGTTTTAAAAACATTGCCTTGACCAATGGCAAAGAACTAGAATTCCTAAAAAGATGCTTTGTACATTGCATTATGTCTAAGATTTCCAAGGCAATAGACTCTTCCTCTGTTCTGCATTAGAGGGTAATGTCTTTGTGTTTTGGTACACTTTCCCACACCTTTCATGTGCTTAATTGTTGTACACACTCTGTAGCTGTGCACTAGATATTTTCATCATTAATAGAAGCTGGTTGGACCAAGTATGGATTAGGCTCTGGGGCTGCAAAGGTAGCATCAGAAGGATTATAAAGTGATCATGAAAGAGAACCTCTGCCTGACTAAGGATGAACTGAGCCAATTTGACTCTCATTTTCAAGAGTGAGAATTGAGAACTAATAAAGGAAACAGGCATAAACTCAAGGTGAAAGAAAGCATACAAAGAGAACATGAGGTTAGGTAAGGGCCATGAGGAGTCATTACTGAAGAAATATATGAAATTGAAACTACAAACCACAACTATACATTAGTGAAAAAATATGTATAGAGACAGCAGAATCAATTTGGTCAAGGGAAAAGTAAGAATATCTATGTTTCCCACAACCAGAAGAGTCAAACAAATCAGATGTCTTTCAGAATGATCAGTGATGACTTCTAGCCATGAGGTACTGATAGATTTCTATCTAGGGAAGATTGAGGTAGAATGTGTACATGACCTGTTGACTCCAGGTCACTAAAGGATCTCCTGTGGGTTCAAATGCAATCCTGGCTCTCAGAATATTGGGGAGGCAGTAAGGGTGAGTACATGAAAAATAATTTTTTTTTCTTATTTCTATGCTTAGAGAAAATATGTTCTCTGGCTTATGATGAAGAACCAGACTCTTTATGTTCTGTTATAGAGGAAATCAATATTCTCTATCAAGCTAGTTTATACAGAAGCTTATTAAAGTCTCTGTCATCTCTCATTTGGGCACCAGGCTGTCCCACCCTAGGCAGTATCTTTTCACACTCTGAATCGAATTATTTGATTTGTAGATCAGACATGGTACTTATGCAAACCTCCACAGTAGGTCTTCGCATAGAGCACAGGGTGGTCAAAAGTGGGAAGAGGAGTTAGATATTGGTGTTAGGCATCTAAGAATTGGAAAGGAAGATAAGAAGTTGGCAGAACTGCTATCTATACAAGTTGATGCTGCCCACTTAATTAATATTTCCCAGGGCCATCTCAGACTACTTTTACCTTGTTTCCTATATTCTAGTCACATTGGCCTTTTTCCATTTTCTGGAATATGCCATGTTCCCTCCTGCCTTAAAGACTTGAAGTAATCTTGATGCTGCCCTGGATATGATTCTCCTCTTTCAACCAGTGAACTGCTACTCATTCTTCAAATCATAGCACAAGAAAGTATTCTCTCAAATTAGAACTTCTGTTACAGCCACCACCACCCTCTTCTAGGTTAGAAACTTTGTTTCATTCTCCGAAAACATTTGTCTCCATTTGTAATTGTACATTAATTAGTGTGACTTTAAAAATGTTAATATTTTTCAGTAGATTCTAAGCTAAATGACAAGAGAGATGTTGTCTATGTGTTTGTTCACCATTGCATTCCTAGGACTCAAAATATATTTGTTGAAAGAAGAGAGGAAGGAAAAAGGGAGGTGCAAGAAAGCTAAGAGAGGAACAGACAGCAGACAGATACATTATAGAATATATCAACTACAACTATGTCATTACAGAGAAAGGATTGGGAGCCAATGAGGGAAAAGATGCTCCTCTTACTCATTTACTCCGGTTATTGTAGCATAGTCTGTGGTACCAGAAGGCAATAATTAAGGAGCATCTTGCTTCTGCCATAGCACTTTCAGACAACTAAAATGCTCGTTTACTGAAACTTTGTCTTTATCACTTAATTCACAAACTTTGATACTGTTTTTGTGGAAATCACCATTTAATAATCATTAAATTATATTTAGGTGCATTGATAGCAATACGTCTCATCATGACAACTGAGCCATTGATATGTGATACTAACCCTTCTCTATTATTTGAAAATATATCAGAGGTTATCACAGGGATTAATTAATATTCTAGAATGTCAGAACTGGAAAGTACCTTAGAGATTAACTAACTACATGTATTCATTTTGCATGAGGAAACTGAGGCATAGAGAAGGTACATGACACCTGGGGTGTTTCTAAAGCCAGCAGTAAAAGTAAATTTTTACTTGAGTTCTTGAGTTCCATCAATTTTGATAGTCAAAAGGGTACACACAAAATTTATTCAGGAAACCTCTTTTGGCAGCCATTTCAGGCTCTGATTATACTCCAAGATTTGACCAGTGCCTAGGTAACAGAGCTAGTTTAGTAAGTCTCCAACAAGTTTCACATATTGGAGGAGACTAATAAAGCCATTCTTATATTTTATTCATGGATTGCTAAAGATGTGTAGTCCCCTTGATGCTTCCCTCATGGAATTAAAACCAGGTCTTATTTAGTGCTACTGAAGCTATATTCATGGGAGCTTATCACGTGCTAATCCCCCCAGAACAGTATTTCTGTCTGAGCCTTCAGGTGGTCGGCAACTTCAATGAGGAAGTTAAATATTGCTGGCTGCCCTGCTGAAGCTTGGCTGGGTCTTCCGCAGTGTATGGGGTAAGTCATTTGGGGACTTGAGGCTCTCGGTTGTCCTCTTAGAATAGTTGGAGCAATTACTTTAGTAGCAAATATGGACTAATCATTTTGAAATTCCAGTTTAAGTCCATAGCCTTTTTGAGTTACACAAGCACTAAAATGACCACAAGAGATTCATGTCTCAGGGCCTGGTGACAGCCTGCAGCCCAACAGTGCTGGCAAATCTTTCAGTGCCACAAATGTGTAAAAGTGCTTTTCTTTGCTTCCCCACTCTAAAAGCATATTGCTAGCACTCCAAGTAGCTTTAATGATGGGGACTATACAAAAAGAGTAACTCTAAAGTCAAAAGGAATATCTTCAATCCTGAATAGTTTTTAATGTAAAAGAGACATCCAGACATATTATTTAGTTCTGATAAGATTCATCACTCATTACTCTGAACTTACTAGATATATCATTTGATTTATAAACTCATTAGTGAGTCCTACATTTAGAAGAATAACTTCACTACCCACTGTTACAGTACACAATATTGAACAGGGATGTTAAAGTTAATTACAAGCACTTCAATAATGGAGCCCTCCTCTAACTTAGAAAATGTCATGGTAGTCTCATTCTCATGAGGGAAGCATCCAGTTATAAACATGAAAGGAATTTAAGTGTACATTTCTGTTGTTTTTCTGGAAGGGAATAATCCTTGTTTTAGGCACCAGAATGGGAACTGGGAAGTAGCCCTAAACTGCCAGAAAAGGCTATTTCAAGGTTTGGCTGGCCCAGTGAAAAACAGCGTGGGGCTTTCAGATGGAGGCTGCTAAAAATTAATTTTACACCTTTAGAGCATTTCTTCCACAAACCCTCCCCTGACAACTCAAGTACCCATAAAAATATACTTTGTCTAACTCTAATTAAGTCTCAGCTTTATGACCCAAGGGTTACTTTACTACATTTTTTTTGTTCCTTGATTATTTCATGAACTGTTTTTATTTTTTCTCTAGAGCATGGGCAGCTTTTGAGAGGGAACATTTTGTGCTTCCTGTGTACCCTTGTTGCAATGGTGCTGAGCACATTCTTTGACACATGGTAGTGTGAAGGAAAAATATCTTGGGCCCCCAAAGTCACTAAGCTAAAAAGAAAATTCAAGCTGGTAACTGCTTAGGGAAAGCCTGCCTCCCATTCTATTCGAAGTCACCCCTGTGTTCACTGAGACAAATGCATATATGGTTGCCTCCTTTGGAAAGGCTAATCAGAAACTTTAAAAAATGCAACCATTTATCTCTCACCTATGTGTGACCTGGAAGCGCTTCCCCGCTTCAAGTTGCCCCACTTTTGCTTTGAGCTTTCCCGCCTTTCTGGACTGAACCAATGTTCATTTTACACATGTGGATTGATGTCTCATGTCTCCCTAAAATGTATAAAATAAAGCTGTACTCTGACCACCTTGGGCACATGTCATTAGGACCTCCAGAGTCTGTTTCACAGGTGTGCATCCTCAACATTGGCAAAACAAACCTTCTAAATTAATTGAGAACTATCTCAAATTTGGGGGCTTGACATTTGGTAACCACAGAGGGATTCAGAGTGGAGATGCCCCTGACCTTTGACAAATCTCCATTGGTGCTTGGTACCAACATTAACTAACTTTATAGCTCAAACCAACAGGACAATTTGTTGAGGTCTGAGAGCATCCCCTCCAGAGAATCCCTTATCTCCTAAATTTTGGTCAAGATATAAAGTTTATTTTGCGGTACAACTCCTCTTTTTTTAAGTTTTAATTTCTTCCAACAAGGAAGGCAAGATTTCCTATTTCAATGATGATGGAAGGCAGGCAACTCCTTTATGGAGTTTGAGCTCACTTCTAACAGATAAGATGCGTGTTTTTTTTTTTTTTTTTTTTTTTTTCTGCCTCTAGGATGTTAGAGAGCAGTCTACAGTCTGAGACACATCCCCAGGTAAGTAACTCAATTGGGGTTTGTCTTGGCTAAAGTTAAGTTTAAACAGAGACAGCTGGTCTCTGTTTGCAGATGACATGATAGTATATTTAGAAAACCCCACTGTCTTAGCCCCAAAACTCCTTAAGCTGAGAAGCAACTTCAGCAAAGTCTTAGGATACAAAATCAATGTGCAAAAATCACAAGTATTCCTACACACCAGAAATAGACAAGCAGAGAGCCAAATCATGAGTGAACTCCCATTCATAATTGCTACAAATAGAATAAAATACCCAGGAATACAACTTACAAGGGACAGGAAGAACGTCTTCAAGGAGATCTACAAACCACTGCTCAAGGAAATAAGAGAAGACACAAACAAATGGAAAAAAAATCCATGCTCATGGATCGGAAGAATCAATAGCGTGAAAATGGCCGTACCGCCCAAAGTAATTTATAGATTCAATGCTATCCCCATGAAGCTACCATTGACTTTCTTCACAGAATTAGAAAAAACTACTTTAAATTTCATATGGAACCAAAAAAGAGCCCATATAGCCAAGACAATCCTAAGCAAAAAGCTGGAGGCATCATGCTACCTGACTTCAAACTATAATACAAGGCTACAGTAACCAAAACAGCATGGTATTGGTACCAAAACAGATATATAAACCAATGGAACAGAATAGAGACCTCAGAAATAACACCACACATTTACAACCATCTGATCTTTGACAAGCCTAACAAAAACAAGCAATGGGGAAAAGATTCCTTATTTAATAAATGGTGCTGCGAAAACTGGCTAGCCATATGCAGAAAACATAAACTGGATCCTTTCCTTACCTTTTATACAAAAATTAACTGAAGATGGATTGGAGACTTAAATGTAAAACCTAAAACCGTAAAAAACCCTAGAAGAAAACCTAGGCAATACCACTCATGACATAGGCATGGGCATAGGCTTCATGACTAAAAGACCAAAAGCAAGTGCAACAAAAGCCAAAATTGACAAATGGTATCTAATTAAGCTAAAGAGCTTCTGCACAGCAAAAGAAACTATCATCATAGTAAACTGGCAACCTACAGAATGGGAGAAAATTTTTGCAGTCTATTCATTTGATAAAAACCTGATATTCAGAATCTACAAGGAACTTAAACAAAGTTACAAGAAAAAAAACATCAAAGAGTGGGCAAATGATATGAACAGACACTTCTCAAAAAAAAGATATTTATGCCATAAAATAAAAGCACTTAAATCAAATACTTTATCAGGAAAAAAAGAAAAGACTGGTCGAATGCTTTTTCAAGTTTACATAACTTAAATAGAATCTTTAATAAATAGTCTAGCTTTAAAATTATTGATAAAGTAATATTAGAAATGTCTTAAGAATTGCCAGCATACATTTTTGTTTGCATTTATTAATCAAGCAATTTTATATTTATTGCTGCCAAATATCATAAGGTGTCAAAATTTGGCATAAAGTTTATAAAACTATAAACTCAGCCCAAAACAGAATGATTTTTGCTTGTGTAATTTTTAATAAATAAGACATTGATGTTGGTTTAATGAAAATAGCTACATCTTGAATTAGTGAGATTACCATAACTTCTAATCCTGTGGCTGTGGGCAGTCTATTACACAGACAGTAGGGAGATTGGTTTTGTGAAAGGACTGTTATTGTCTTTGTTTCAAAGCTAAAATATGAACTAAGTTCCTCCCAAAGTTAGTTTGGCCTATATCCAGGAATGAACAAGGACAACTTGGAAGTGAAAAGCAAGATGGAGTCAGTTAGGTCAAATCTGTTTCAGTATCTCAGTTATAATTTTCCAATGGTGGTTTTATAACTTTAAATCATGACTACCATGGCTTTCATAAATAATCTAAGTAAACAATTAAAATAAAATAATTAGGTAAATGTGATGGGATACTACTTGCAGACAAACTAGTTATAATACAGCATATAAAGTTATATTAAATTAAATAACAAATATTTCATTATTTGGGTATCTTGCAATAAAAATATATTGTAGGAAAACTTTCTAAACAAAGATATCCTTTGTTTAAAAGGGTGAACAATTTTTGTTTAATTCAAAGCTTATTTAAAGGTTATATATAAAACAAGGTAAAACCAGGAAATGAGAGATGTAAAGAAAGTTATAGAAATAAAGAGGTATATTTTCTTGTAGAAAGCTTTAAGATAAATAATTTTATATGAGAAAGAACCTTTTATGGTAAATTTAGAGCTAGAATGAAATGACTGGTTGTTTAAGAAAGAGAGATGTTTAGGACAAACCAGAAAGTCCAAACATGTCATGAATGATTTGCATAAGTCACAATAAGAGGACTTATAAAAAAACAAAAACTTTTATATGATCAAGTTGTATATAATTAAAGGGAAATTATAATGGTCTTTCTAAAGTTTAAGTTTGATGTTAAAAAACACTGAATAATTAGTTAGAACAATAATATTTTCTTAAGGGATTGATTATTCTTAATAGATTATAAAATATTTTAATTTTTCAACCCAAAGTTCAGCTTTTATTGCATCTCTCCATTTTCAGTTTTCTCTCCCCTTTTAAAGAGAGTAAAATAGTAATGCTCTCCTTCAACACATTTTCAGCTTATACAAATTTTTTTTTTCCTGGAGCTCTGTTGCAGTGGCCTGATGCTAACAATGTTTTCTTAAAGGTTTAAAGGAAATGTTTTCTCCAATATAACATTCTTTGCAGTGTGGAACGTCTTTTGCCTTTTGGTAGCTGGCCTAACAGGTTTGCCTTTTATGAAAACAATTCTTATGCCATTATTACTAAGTATTTTTTTTGCTTATGACAAAAACAGATTAAACTTTTTAAAATTAGGGTTATTGCATTCGTGTATCTCTCTGTATGTGTTTTTAAAGTACTTGGGACATTGAGTTACTGAGCTTTGACTCCAGGTCTAAAAAGGACACCAAGTCCTGCTAAATTTTAAATGCTGACAGCAATGAAAGCCCCATCTTCATGCCCCATAGAAAATGCCCATCAAAATAAACTATTCCTGAGACACATGGCCAGAAATTAAAGCTATTTCAACTCAAGGCCCAGGTACTGTTGTGGAAGAGGTGGGAGTGTGAGATTGTATGAGCATATTTTGAATGATAAAATAAATTCAGTTTCTCTATAAATTAATAATTAATGTTAAAGGCACACCGATGCAAGACCAGCATATTGGCCCCTGTGTCAAATTAACAAGATTTTCTTGAAGCATTAACCAATTCTTTAATAAATGTTATAAAGGTTGTAAAAGGCTTATGAAAGTTATATCTTATGGTCAAGATGAAAATTTTATAAATTGTATATAAAATTTTGAAAAACAAATCTAATTGGCTTCCTGCTGTTTCTATTGGGGCTTATTGTTTGGGATATTAAGCCTTCTCTCTCAAAGAATGAAGGTTTATGCCATTATTTGAAATCCTTGAATTATCACTTTGCTTAAATGAATGACTTATTTTACAAAGGCCTGTGATCCCATTTTGTGATATCAAGTGTTTTAAACCTTTGATATTTGACAAACTTTCCAAAATCAAATTATACATTATGCCTTTTTCTGACCTAATGAATCCTTTAAGATTATAGTTTCCCTGAAGTCCAAAAATGACATAATTAGGTTTATTTAGTGTAAAAATTATACAGGAAGCATTGTCAAATGTGAAATGGTGTTTGGTTTTCTTTAGGCTATATTTGTTTAAATATGTTATTAGTATGTGTTCCAAAATTATGGGAAACTCCTATAATTCTGATATAATTTAGTGTACATTATCAGGAAAAATTATAATTGTTATGGTAAATTATTGTGTGCCACAGAGGTAACAAATTACCTTTTCAATTGTTTCTTTGACTATGGCTTCCCTAAAACTTTTGTCATCCATAGAAAATTGTCTTGCTTTGGTCCTTCCCTAGAAGGTGGTTTTACAATCAGCTATAACATTCTAACAGGTGCTCTTGAATGCAGGTTTCTGATAACTTTGGAGATTGTGACATCAGAGTAGAGAAAAAACTTCCAGGACTCATTTAGAGCTAAAATGTTCATGAATATCAAGCAGAACAGGAATTAACCGCACGGAGTAAACTAATATTTTTCTACTTTTTGCTTAAAATATTGCTGATCCTTTGTTTTGTTTTTCAGAGTCTTGGAACTTTTGAGCTATTGACAGCTTTTAACAATTTAGTATACTCCTATGAATAAAATTTGGAGCATATTTGTTTCTCTCAGCCTGATTTCTCCAGAATTTGGAGACTATTTGTGTTTTTAACTTATGGCAATACCATTATTTGCATAAGTGCAATAAGAATCTGTTTTCATTTGCAACAGGGCACAATTGAAGAAACTGGTTGTTTTACTATGGCTTTGACTGGAATGGTGTGCTTTTCTTTAAGAAATCAAACTTGACATATGGAGCCAAGAAAAGCCACTGGGAAAACTGGCCTCATATTTCATGTACACAGTCCCTGTAGAGGGCTTCTGACCTATGGTAAGTAAAGAATGTTACTTTCTGACAGGCCCAGGAGCCCCAGGTTTATATTGAAATCTCAAGAGGAGAGGATCACCCAACCTCATAGATATTTGATGGCACAAAAACATGGCTGCACTGGGCTTTAAAAAGTCTTATCTGAGGTCCCTTCTATGGAACAAACTTCCAGCAAAGCCTATTTAAAAGCCTATGTAAAAAGTATTCTTGCTGCACTGTATACAAATAATTAGGCCAAGTATAATAAAACAAACCAGTCCCACCATGATTTATCTTTAACAAAAATGGGAAACTGGAGAGAGAGAAGTTATGTTTCAAAAATTATAGTACCCTTGTTGTTAGATTCTAGTCTTGTCCAATGTTTTTCACATTTTATTATTTTCTACAGTTTAGACAGAATTCTAATTTTTTTTGGCTATGAATCTTTGAAATAATGTTTTCATTTTTTTTTTTGCTTTTTTCCCATTTTTTTCTAATTTGGAGTCACTGAAAACTAAGTTGTGTTTTTGTAAAGCCCTGTGAATTGAAGCTAGACAACTTAAACTTCAGAAGAAAATAATAGTAACCTATTTACATATATAAGCCACTTTCATAACTGCCTACTGATGTATAGACTTCAGAGTAAAGTGGCCTATATAAATTTTCCAGGATTGTCCTTTGGTTTGTTGTTGTTCTTCTCCCTCTCTCCCCCTATTTTCTCTTCATAGGACACTGTAAGGTATTCTGTTACTGGCTGGATCTCAGTGCCTGAGAGTAAATGGCAAGCTGAATGTCATCCAGTTCACAAGATTCTAATCATGACCGGCTGGCATTTATAGGTCTTATGCCAATAAAGGAGTTCAAAAATGACAAATGTAACTGGATCAGAGAGCATCTGTCTCCCATTCACTATCAATTAGAAATGAAATTATAGATAAATTGGTATTTCAAATTTCTATACCCACCAAAACAATCTCTGCAATGCAATTAGAAGATGTATTTGAAAATTCATTCAGGATGAGGAGAGAAGGCAACTTTATTTTCTCTATATATGCATTTCTAGGTGTTTTTTGCAGTCTTTCTTTACAAAGCTTAATATTTTCCTCTTAGTAAAGACAGACTTGAGTAAAGAAGAGGAAACAAATTTTTAACTTGGCTTCCAAAGACACAATACAGCATGAAGAAAAATGGGTGTCTCGAACTAGAAATACCATTTGACCCAGCCATCCCATTACTGGGTATATACCCAAAGGACTATAAATCATGCTGCTATAAAGACACATGCACACGTATGTTTATTGCAGCACTATTCACAATAGCAAAGAGTTGGAACCAACCCAAATGTCCAACAACGATAGACTGGATTAAGAAAATGTGGCACATACGCCCCCATGGAGATACTATGCAGCCATAAAAATGATGAGTTCGTGTCCTTTGTAGGGACATGGATGAAACTGGAAAACATCATTCTCAGTAAACTATCGCAAGGACAAAAAAGCAAACACCGCATGTTCTCACTCATAGGTGGGAATTGAACAATGAGAACTCATGGACACAGGAAGGGGAACATCACATTCCAGGTACTGTTGTGGGGTGGGGGGTGGGGGGGGCGGGGACAGCATTAGGAGATATACCTAATGCTAAATGATGAGCTAATGGGTGCAGGAAATCAACATGGCACATGGATACATATGTAACAAACCTGCACATTGTGCACATGTACCCTAAAACCTAAAGTATAATAAAAAAAAATAAAAAAAAATAAATAAATAAATTTTTTTGGTGTTCTATAACCTTCTTGTACTTCAATATTAGTATCTTTCAATAGGTTTAAGGAGTTCTCTGTTATTATCTCTTTTTATAAACTTTCTACCCGTATCTCTTTCTCTACCTCTTTTTTAAGGCCAAGTTATTTAAGTTCAATAAAGACCAGTTATTTAAGTTCAACAATTCTTAGATTTGCTGTTTTGAGGCTGTTTTATAGATCTCATAGGTGTGCTTTCTTGTTTTTATTAATTTTTGTCTCCTCTTACTGTATATTTTCAAATAACCTGTCTTCAAGCTCACTAATTCTTTCTTCTGCTTGATCACTTCTGCTATTAAAGGACCATGATGAATTTTTCAGTATACCAATTGCATTTTCTCAGCTCCAGAATTTCTGTTGGATTCTTTTTAATTATTTCAATATTTTTGTTAAACATATCCAAAAGAATTCTAAATTATTTCTCTGTGTTATCTTGAATTTCTTTGAGTTTCCTCAGCACAGCACTTTTGAATTCTCTGTCCGAAAGGTCACATATCTGTTTATCCAGGATTGGCCCCTGGTGCATTATTTTGTTCATTTGGTGAAGACATCTTCCTGGATGGTGTTGATGCTGGTAGATATTCTTCAGTGTCTGGAAATTTATTGTAGTCTTCACTATTTGAGCTTATTTGTAGTCATTCTTCTTGGGAAGGCTTTCCAGATATTTGAAAGGACTTGGGTGTTGTGATCTAAGCTGTATTTTCTTCAGGGGGCTCAGCAAGCCCAGTAATACTGTGGTTCTGAAGACCTGATGATCTTGGACAAGATCTGGGAGCATTCTCTGGATTACCCGGTAGAGACTCTTGTTCTCTTTCCTTCCTTTTTTCCAAACATACAGAGTCTCTCTCTTTCTCTCTCTGTTTTAAACCATCTAAAGCTGGGGTTGGAGTGACTCAAGCACCCCTGAGGCCACCCTAACTATGACTGTTCTGAGTCAGGTCTGAAGCCAGCATAGCACTGGGTCTTGCCCAAGGCCTGCTGTAACCATTCTCTGGATACTGCCTATGCGCTCTCAAGGCCTTGGGGCTCTACAATCAGCAGGTGGCAAAGCCAGACAGGCCCGTTTCTGTCTCTTGAGGATGATGATCTCCCCAGTGCCCTGGGAGGTTGCAGAAGTGCCCTCTGGGAGTCAGGGACCAGAGTCAAAAACCTTAGAAATCTACCTAATGTTTTACTGTATTGTGGCTGAGCTCAAACTGAAATCAGAAGATGAAGTCCTTCCCTTTCTTCCCTCCCCTTCTCAAAGACAAAGGAGTCTCACCCCATAGCCATAGGTTAAGAAGAGTATAGACAGACTACTGCTGCTGTTCCCTTAAAACCCAAGGGCTCTAAAATCAGCTTGTGGTAAATTCTGCCTAGCCTGGGACTTACTTTCAGGGCAGTGGGCTCCTCTCTGGTCCAGGGCGGGTCCAGAAATGTCATCCAAGAGTCAAGTTCTGAAACTGGGGACATCAAGACCCTGCTTGTTGCTCTACCCCATTGTGGCTGAGCTGCTATCTAAGGTGCAAGACAATGTCCCCTCTGCTTTTCTTCTGCTTTTCTCAAGCAGAAGTTCTGACTCATGGCCACCACAACTGGTAATGTACTGAGTCTCATCTGAAGTCAGTAAGTCTCAGAGCCTCACTCAAGACCCTCAATGTAATAACTGTGTTTCACTGCTAGTTATTCAGAGACCAAGGGCTCTGAATCCTGCCAGGACTGGGTCCTTTTCTTCAAGGCAGCGGCTTTCTCTTTGGCCCAGAGTGTGTATAGAAATGTCATCTGGGAGCTAGGGCATGGAGTGGGGTCTTCACAACTCTGACCAGTGCCCTATCCTGCTACGGCTGAGCTGGTATCTTAGATGTATTACAAAGTTCTCCCTACTTTTCCCTCTCCTCTCCTGAAGCAGAAGGACGGAGTCTCTTTTGGAGCCATGATCTGTGTTGCCTGGGGTTAGGGGAGGGGTGATGCCAGCATTTCCTTGGCTTCCCTAGCTGGTGTCTCAGCATGTTGCATTTCACACCCCTCTCCCCCGCAACCCGCCCTCCGTCCAGTTCACTGTCTCTGGGCCTAATTCAGCTGTAAGACTCATCTAAGATTTGCAGTCCTTATGGCCCAGACTACCTTTCAAGTAAACTTGGAGACACAGAGCACTTTAGCCCTCCACTATGGGCCATGAAGCTAGGCAATACCCCTCTGGCTAGGGCTGGTTTAAATTATCCTTTAGGCAGGCATCAGCTGAATTTGGTCTGACTTTCCTTACTGCTCTAACAGGATAGCACCGCGTTCAGTGCCTTACAATTTCTGTGTTCTCCTTCCCTCAGTGCCCAAAGATGCTCTAGGCACCACAACACCACTGTAGGGCATGGGGGAAGGGTAGCATCAGAGATTCAGGACTGTTTTCTTTATCTCTTCAGTGCCTCATTCGGCAATGTGAAGCTAAAACCAGGTGCTATAAGTACTCATCTGAATTTTGGTTCTTATGAAAGTGTTTTATCTGTGTAGATAGTTGTTACATTGATGTCTTTCTGGGGAGGATGATCGGTGGAGCTTTCTATTCCACCACCTTGCTCCAACATCCTGAAACAAGATTTAAAAAGCAAGTCAGATCATATCATTTTTTTTTTCTCAAAATGTGTGGTGGCTAGCCGGTTCACTAGGAAGAAAAGCCAAGTTATCATAATGGCCCACAGGGTCCTATACAAACTGCCCCCTCTCTGACCATCTCACCTGTTGCTGTCACCCTCACTCATGCTTCTCCAACCACACTGACCCCTTGCTCTTTCTTACATATATCAAAAAATATTTTGCCCAAGAGGTTTTGAACTTGCAGTTTCCTGTTCCTGGAATACACTTCATCCACATAGCTGTACTTCTTTTTAGTCTTTTGTTAAATGTCACTTCTTTAGTCATGCTTTACTTTTAATTGTAACCCTTTTATATTGATGCTTTCAATGCCTTTTCCATGCTTTTTCTACACAGAATTTATCACCATCTGGGGACTTAAATGCTTTAGGCACTTATTTTTGTTTATGTTCTTCCTCTGTTTACTTGAATGTAATGTTAGTGAGTATAGAATTTTTTTAAATGTTTTTATATCTGTTGTATCTTCAGCATGTAAAGCAGTGCTTTGTAAACAGCATGTAAAATAGACACACAGTAGGTGTTAAATAAATATTTGTTAAGTAGACATAAAAAATGGGAAAAATAAGACATAAGGAAGAATAAGTAGGCTTTTTATGATCATACCATAAAAGAATTTTTTTGAGGTTTCGTGGGAGGCAGATAATAAGGGCTGGAATTTTATCCTGGAAGAAATGAGAAGCTCTATAAGGGTTTAAGAAAGGGAGTGACGAGTGTATAAAATTTATATTGTAGAAAATCTAGTTTGACTACCATGTGGGGAATCAATAGGGATGCAGAACAAGAGAAATTGAAACAAGTTAGGCATCTCTTTCCGTAGCCTATGTGAAACAATGGCCACCTGGACTAGTGTCCTGGTGGTAGGTTTGGATAGAAGGTAAGAAATTCAACAGATATTTCAAAAGCCTTCCATGATTGATTCCCCTTCTGTTCACTAAGAACTCCATTTACATTCATTTCTCAGTGCCAAATGTGAATCTGCACTTATTGATTAGCTTATCTTTAAATGTTCCTCTTTCTCTCTCAAATCTCATTATTTTCTTCTGCAGGGACAGGAACTAATTTTCATATTGTTTAGGTGTGCCTCCGTAACACATAGGACTATGTTTATTAACAGTTCAAATATATCACTAAATTTTAACCAGTCATTGATATTGTTACCCAGTGTAATGCCTATATGACATAGCTAAATTTCTACCCTGCCCTAACTGCTTATTTTTAAGAAACATGACACCTGCGATAAAAAGTCTTCATGGCAACCAGACCAGCTCAGACGGGTTAGAACTAAGATAGCAAACCAAATGACTACAAAAAGACCTCAGGCTTCATTATAATCTAATTTGCATGCTAAATGTCACTCCCACCAGTGCCATGACAATTGACAATTGCCATGACAGCGATCAGAAGAAGTTATGAAAAGACAAAGGAAGCTAACACTCAGGTTCTGGGAAGTTCACCATCCATTTCTAGAAAAGACATAAATATTCCCCACTTGCTTTTAATGTCCAACCCCTTCATTAGAGAAGTCCTATTATTTTAACTCCCTCACCCCTCACTAGTGGAGAAGTTGATTTGTGAACCATATTCTCACTTCTCAATTCCATGACCATTAAATAAACCCTGTATTTCTTGGCACTCACTTTCAGTTTTATTTATTGACTTTGCAACACCAAACAGGGAAAGACTCTATATTTTGGGGGACTGGCTTTGTCAGTAACAATTCAAAAGAAAGGAATTGAAACATTCCAAAAGATTTAGCTTTGTCATAATTGTTCACAAAGAGCTCAAATCCTTCACCCATTTTTCTTTTTTTTTTTTTTTCTTTCTTTTTTTTTTATTATACTTTAGGGTTTTAGGGTACATGTGCACAATGTGCAGGTTTGTTACATATGTATCCATGTGCCATGTTGATTTCCTGCACCCATTAACTCGTCATTTAGCATTAGGTGTATCTCCTAATGCTGTCCCTCCCCAA
>NW_026652282.1:82197469-82218373 GCF_009828535.3 Hylobates moloch | reverse complement strand
AAAATTTTGTAGAGGAGCTAGGAGAAAGAATTTATATCACATCCCTAAATTCCCCTGCATCCCTGACTACTATACCCAATCATCACTTACATAGAGAAAACAATATAAAATTTGTTTCATATGTTTTTGTTTTTTAAAGTTTCTTCTTGGTCAAGCTCAGAACAGGTATATATGATTTTTCTTCCTATACTTCCTTAATAGCTCATTTCTACCCCTCTGGGATTTTCCCAACATAATTTCACCTGCTGTACCATGTGCTTTGCAGAATAATTAAATTATGTCTTACCTGCTACCTGCTACCACAGTTTTCATGATCATTTCCATCAAGGTGCTCAGCAAAGCAAAGGTCCTCCAGTAAACAGGATTCAGCATTTTCCTAAAGGTGATACAGTTTAGAAATAGTGTTTATTATTATGCTGTTTTTTCATTGAGAACCTTAGCATTTCCATAGATTCATATAATTTTGGCCACATTATCCCTAATTCCTAAATATTCAGTCTTTAGATGTACCATAATTTATTTAACTAAGTTCTCATAGTAGGTAATTTTTTAATAAATTGCTTTGTTTTGAAATAGTTTGCACTGAAAATACCTTAGAAAAATACTAGAGGCTATTAATTACTACCTCAATTTCAGAACTTGTTATTGGTCTATTCAGGGATTCAACTTCTTCCTGGTTTAGACTTGGGAGGGTGTATGTGTCCAAGAATTTATCAAATTCTTCTATATTTTATAGTTTATTTGTGTAGAGGTGTTTATAGTATTCTCTGATTGGAGTTCATATTTCTGTGGGATCAGTAGTGATATCTCATTTATCATTTTTTATTGCATCTATTTGATTCTTCTCTCTTTTCTTCTTTATTAGTCTGGCTAGCGGTCTATCTATTTTGTTGATCTTTTCAAAAAACCAGCTCCTGGATTCATTGATTTTTTGAAGGGTTTTCCATGTCTCTATCTCCTTCAGTTCTGCTCTGATCTTAGTTATTTCGTGTCTTCTGTTAGCTTTTGAATTTGTTTGCTCTTGCTTCTCTAGTTCTTTAAATCTGGTGTTATGGTGTTGATTTTAGATCTTTCCTGCTTTCTCTTGTGGGCATTTAGTTCAATTATTAAATGCCTTGTGGTAGGCTTTTTTGTGTTAAATATGCTTGGTGTTCTATACCTTTCTTGAATTCAGATATGGATATCTTTCTCTAGGTTTAGGAAGTTCTCTGTTATTATCTCTGAATAAACCTTCTACCTCTGTTTCTTTCTCCACTTCCTCTTTAAGGCCAATAACTCTTAGATTTGCCCTTTTGAAGCTGTTTTCTAGATGCTATAGGTATGCTTCATTGTTTGTTTATTATTTTTTCTTGTGTGTCCTCTGAATTTGTATTTTGAAATAGCCTGTCTCTAAACTCAGTAATTCTTTCTTCTGCTTAATCAGTTCTTCTACTAAAGAACTCTAGTCTATTCTTCACTATGCCAGTTAAATATTCCAGCTCCAGAAATTCTGCTTGATTCTTTTTAATTATTTCAATCTTTTATTAAATTTATCTGATAGGATTCTGAATTCCTTCTCTGTGTCATCTTGAATTTCTTTGAACTTCTTCAATTCAGATATTTTGAATTCTCCATCTGAAAGGTCATATATCTCTGTTTCTCCAGGATTGGTCCCTGGTGCTTTGCTTAGTTCACTTGATGAAATCACATTATCCTGGATGGTGTTGACGTCAGCAACACCATCCAGGATAACATGTTTGGGCATTGAAGAGTTAATTATTTATTGTAATCTTCACTGTGAGCTTGTTTGTACCCATCCTTCTGGAAGGCTTTCCAGATATTTGAAAGAACTTGGGTGTGGTGATCTAAGGTGTATCTGCTTCAGGGGGCACCCCAAGCCAAGTAATGCTGTGATTCTTTCAGATTCATAGAGGTACCACCTTGACAATCTTGGACAATATCCAGGAGAATTCTCTGGAATACTGATCAGAGACTCTTGTTTTTTTCCCCTTACTTTCTTTCAAATAATTAAAGTATCTCACTTTCTGTTCTGAGCCACCTAAAACTAAGGGTTAAGTGACACAAACACTCCTCTGGCCACCACCGCTATGACTGCACTGAGCCAGACCTGAAGCCAGCACAGCACTGAGTCTAACCCAATACCTGCTGTAACCACTCCCTGGCTACTGCCTATGTTAGCTCAAGCCCTGCGGCTCTACAATCAGCAGGTGGCAAAGCCAAGCAGGCCTGTGTTCTCTTCAGGGCAGTGAGAGTTCCTAAGTTACAGTTGGGTTCAGAGGCGCCACCCAGGGTCAGACACTAGAGTCAAAAACGTTAGGAGTCTACCTGGTGTTTTACTGTTCTGTGGCTGACTTGGCACTGAAACTACATGATGCAGTCCTTCCAACTCTTCCTTCCCCTTTTCAAAGTCTGAGACGACTTATCCCATAGCCACCGCCACCATAGGCCATGGGGAGTTCTGCCAGACTACTGCCCATATTCTCCTAAGGTCCAAGGGCTCCAAAGTCAGCTTGTGGTAAATGCTGCCTGGCCTGGGGCTTGCCATTCAGGGATGTGGGCTCCCCTCTGGCCCAAGACAGGTCGAGTGATGCCATCCAAAAATCCTGAAATCAGGGACCCTGAAAGCCTACTTGTTGCTCTACCCTCCTCTGGCCATACTGATAACAGAGATGCAAGGCAAAGTACCCTTTACTTTTCTCTCTACTTTTCTCAAGCAGGTACAATTTTGCTCTGTAGCCACCACAGCTGGCAATGTTCTGAATCTCACATTAATCCAGCAAGTCTGAGGCTCAGTGAAGGCCCGTGATGTAGTACCTGGACATTGCTGCTGATTGTTCAGGACCCAAGGACTCCTGAGTTAGCAGGTGATAAATGCTAGGTTATTCCCTTTAAGGCAGAGAGTTCCCTTCCTGCCCAGAATGTGTCTAAAAATCTTGTGTGGGAGCTAGGGCCTGGAACAGGGGCCTCACAACTGAACAGCCCCCTATTCTGCTGTGGCTGAGCTGGTATCTTGGATGGAAGAAAAAGTTCTCTCCACGCTTCCCTCTCCTTTATGCAGAAAGAAGGGGTCTCTTTTGGAGCTGTGAGCTCTGAATTGTGGGGTTAGTGGAGTGGTGATGCCAGCACTCCCTTGGCTGCTCCAGCTGGTTTCTCAGTATGTCATTTGTGCCCCCACCCACGCCACCGTCTCTGGGCCAAATTCCTTACTACGACTCTTCTAAGATTTGCAGACTTCATGGCCCAGATTGCCTTTCAAGTTTACTTGGAGACACAGAGTGCTGTAGCCCTCTGTGATGAGGTTTGCAGGCACTCAAGTTCAGTCCACTGTGATTGGTGATTCCCCTCTGGCTAGGGCTGCTTTAAATGCTCCCTCTGTGATCAGGCATCAGCTACATTTGGTCCAATTTTCCTTTCTATTCTGATATGACAGCATTGAGTTCAATGTCTCACAATTTCTGTGTTCTTCCTCCTCCCGCACCCAGAGAGGCTCTCTGCACCAGCATGACACTGTGTGTGTGTGTGTGGGCGGAGAGGGGGTGGTGATATAAGTAATTCAAGACTGTTTTTTTTGTTTCTGTTTTCAGTGCCTCTTTCAGGAATACATAGTTAAAACCAGGTACTATGAGGGCTCACCTGATTTTTATTTCTTATGAGGGTGCTTTTTCTGTATAGACAGTTGTTAAATTGATGTCATTGCAGAGATGATGATTGGTGCAGCATTCTATTCTGTCATCTTGCACCATCTCCCATTTCTTTTACACAGAGTGCTCTATTCTATTTTATCAGAAAATGTCTATAAGCTTTCATTGTTACAACAAATACTATGCACTGTTTGTGAGACAGATATAGTAATGAGCAAGACAGACTCATGCTTTCTGTCATTGAGTTTCCAGTCTATTGCAAAAGAAAGAGGTAAACGGTCATTACAACTAAATCATGTGAATGTGGGAAAATAGATTCCTGTAAGATCACACACATAACATAGCCACCTAAATCAGCATGGTGAGGTCATTAGAAGCCTCCTGAGTAGATAATATCGAAGCTAATCACCACTTGGTATCAAATATGATAGATTGCCCAATCATGCAGGACTGACTTAGAGGAAGTCACTTAAATTACTGTGTCTAAGGATAGTTTGGGTGGGGGTATTTCTTTTCATTTCTGGTGCATAAATAAAAACAAACTATAGTTTAAAATAACAAAACTTTATTTACTCATAATTCTGTAGGTTGACAATTTGAGCTGTATTCAGCTAAATCAGCTTATCTCTGCCCCATATGGTCTCCACTGGTCTTACACATAGGACTGATGCCTTATCTGGGAGGCTGGAAAGTCTGGTATAACTGATATTGTTGGATAAGTGTGTCTCTCTCTTCACATAGTCACTCATCCTAAAAGAGGTTTACCATGATTTTCACATGGCAACAGTGTTCCAACAGAGTGAAAGTGAAAACTGCAAACTTCTTGAGACCTTGCATAATCTCATCTTTTTCTCATTCAATTGGTGAAAGCGAGTCACAAGGGCAGCACAGATCCAAAAGGTAGAAAATAGACTCCACTACTTATAGGAATAGCTAAAAATATTTGCTATTTGTGAGTTATTTCATTGAGAAAGGAAAAACTATGTATTCATAAACTTGTGTTTGAATTTTTCAGTTTTCTCAAGGACAGTCAACCAACTTAAAAAAATAGCCTCATGAAAGCTCTTGGTGCTGCTTAGCAATCTGACTTCAGTTCCCTAATTTGTTCACTCCTCCACTCACCTGGATGACTGTTTCACACTTTCTTCTCTCCCCACAAATTTTCATATCTTCATTTCCAGTATTTATCACCTGCTGGTGAACTTGTTTCCTAATCCATACACATAAACACACACACACACACACACACACACACAGTTCTACTGCCACTATTCATTTACTCCAAATGACTGTACTATGTCTGCTGTATTTCCACCTTTCACAATGTATAAAATGTCTCTACTTTTATAAAAAGTAAAATATTCAACTTATGAATAAGATCTTATCCTCTACTGCCTAATCAGGGACATTGGTCAGTCCTCAGACCTCATCTTAATCTATAAGCAGCATGTGATAAAGTTGATTCATCTCTTCTCCAGAAACATTTTTGTAATTCATAAAACCTCACTCTTATTATGGTTTTCTTTCTACATTTCTATCATCTTTAGCTCAGTTTCCTTTACTGATTTTCCTTCTCCTTGCCAACATCATGTTAAAATACCCTGGTATCACTCCTTGAACATTTTATTTTCTTAAAACCCACACACTGCCTTCGGGATCTCATCCAGTCTCAGTGATTTAAACATTTTCCGTACTTTGATAATCATCAAATGTATAAATCCAATTGATAATTATTTGAAGATAAAATTCTTGTAACTTTAGACTCATATATCATACATGAATACCTGATAGATATCTTAAACATAACATGTTTCCTCCCCCCAAAAAATGCTTCTAGTGTTTCCCTCAAACCTATTATTTTCATATACTTACCTATTTTTAAAAATGCCAATCCTATTTTCCCACTTGCTCAAAAGGAATTCTTAGAGGAATCCCTGAATACCCTTTCTCTCATACCTCTCATCTAATCAGTGAGAAAATTATTTTGACTCTGTCTTTAAAATACATTCAGAATTTGTTGAATTTCTATTACTTATATTACTACAATTTTTGGTCAAATAACCATAATTTATTACCCATATTTCTACAATAAATTTTAAACTACACAATCTGCTTCCACACTTGCTGCCCTTTGGTCTGTTCTTAACACAGAAGCCACAGTGATCCTTTACAAATGGAAATTAGGATTTCTGGCTTTGGCCGTTTATAGAAAGTTGGAAGGAGAATCATTCCCAAAGTAAAGAACACAAAATAAAACAGAAAATCTAAAAAATAATAACATTTCTTGAGCTCATCAAAAAACTGAAGTAAGCCTAAGGAAAAGAAAGGTATCTTTCAGGAAATATTAAAATCACGTTTTGTTTACCAGCAGCAGAGCATGGAAGAAAGATAGCACTGCTATAGAAATAGGGGAGAATATTTAAAAATATACTTTTACACTAATTTCTAAAGGCTTAGTGTAGATTAGTATTACAGTATAGAAATTCTGGAAGCTGGAGATGTAGGGTAGTTTGCACCCACTTCCTGTCTCTTATTCATGAAACTTACAGTGCCCTCATGAAAAGTATGGGGCCTAGAGTGGGATAATAGACAGAACTACTCTTATTGCTACAAGCCTGGAGGAAAAAATCAGTGTCAGCTGAGGAAAGTCAAGATACCCTGCTTAGATCTTTATCCACTATGTTTCTACAGAACATAAGTCTCAAGTCACTGTAGAAAGGATAGTAAAATCTATCTCCTTTAGGACACATTTGAAGTTCTATTACTGGATAAAGGAAAAAAGAAAACAAAATAGAAATAAAAATTCTCTATCCCTGCAAACAGGTGCAGGAAATCATCCTGAGCTTAGACCATTACAAATCCACTTTTACTAAAGGAAAGACAAAAACAGAACTCCGTTAAAGACACAAGGCAGAGTTTCACTGTTGTAGATAATGAAGTATCATTGAGAAAATACCACTCCCAAAAATCAGGGACACAGGCCCGCGTAGATCTGACAATGAACCAGGATAGCAGGGAAACCTCCAACAACTTCTGCCCAATACACCAGCAAACACTGCATAACATGCAATAACACACTACCTCTGGGGGATTAAGCAAGAGTGCAGAGAGATTGCTGCTCTCTGAGGCTCTGGCTCACAGGTAAAGGCTAAAACTGTTGATGGAAATGGAAAAGTGAGAAAAAATTTTAAGTAACCAATTTTTTTATCCTAAGCACAATGTAAAACTAGAGGCATTTAAAGAGTTTAGTGCACCACAGGTAAACAATAAAACAGAAATGCAGTTCAGCTTCTGACTAGATTGATTCAATCACATACAGTAAAGACTTAGTGACAATAGAAGCAAAAGAAATGTCCAAATTTCCAAGAACAAGAAATATTTACCTCTGAATTCACTGTTGTATACATAATGTCCATCATTAATAAAAAATTGAGTCACATGATAAGGAAAAAACATTATGAGAAACAAAATTATCAATAAGACTCTGATTTGGCTCAAAAGGTGGTATTAGAAGAGAAGACTTTTAAAATAACTGGTTAACAAGTTGAAGGCTATATATGGAAAATAATTACAGCATGCATAAACAGATGGGCAATTTCAGCAAAGAGATGTAAAATATGAAAAAAGAATCAAATGGAAATGCTTAAAACAGAAACATAATATTAAAGATAAAGCATATTTTTGATGGGCTTATCAATAAACTTGATAAAGCAGAAGAAACACCAAACTTTAAGATGGGTCAATAGAAATTATCCATACCAAAACACACAAAAGGGGATAAGATGTCCAGGATATCAAACATTAGGACAATATCAATTAAGTTATGTGTAATTGGATTCCAAGAAAAAAGAGAGAAATAAGTAGAAGAAATATTTGAGAAGAATACAACTGAAAACTTTCCAAAAGTAATGAAAAACATACCACTCCAAGAATGTCAGATAACAGCAAGCATAATAAATGCCCCAACCACACAAACCCAGTCTGTCTCTCTTTCTTTCTCATACACACATGCACACTCACATGCAAAAATACACAGATATACATAATATTTAAACTGCTGAAAATAAAAAACAGCTTTCGAGATATCAGAAGGTGAGAGATGACATCACTACAGAAGAACAAATATAAGAATAACATCAGGTTTCTTTCTTGTCATAAACTATAAAAAACAGTCAAAAGAGTGGTATCATTACAATACTCAAAGAGAAAAATAACCAAGTCTGTATTCAATAAAAATGTTTCAAAAATGCAGAAATAGACATTTTCAAGGAATCTAAAGCCAAAATCACTCATTGTAGACAGAATTGCACTTTAAAAGATGTTAAATAAAGTTATTCGAAGGAGATATAATACCAGAAAGACACTTGGATCCTTAGAAAGAAATGAAGACTGCTGGAAATGGTAAATATTAAGGTCAATATAAAATTCATTTTAAGTTGTTTTTAGTCACTCTAAAGATAATTGATTACCAAGAGCAAAAATAGTAACAATATAATGTGTGTTTATACAAAATGTAAAATTAAAATAAATGAGAAAAAATTACAAAACATAGAAAGGAGAAAGAGGGACTACATGTATTTTTGCAAATTTCAGATACTATATATAAAGTGGTACATTATTTGAAGGTAGATTGTGATTAAATAAAGATGTATGTCAGGAACTTTAGAGTAACCAATAATAATGTAAAGATTTTTAATTTTTTGAGATGGAGTCTCGCTCTGTCACCCAGGTTGGAGTGCAGTGGCGCAATCTCGGCTCACTGCAAGCTCCGCCTCCCGGGTTCACGCCATTCTCCTGCCTCAGCCTCTCCGAGTAGCTGGGACTACAGGCGCCCGCCACCACGCCCGGCTAATTTTTTGTATTTTTAATAGAGACGGGGTTTCACCGTGGTCTCGATCTCCTGACCTCGTGATCCGCCCGCCTCGGCTTCCCAAAGTGCTGGGATTACAAGCGTGAGCCACCACGCCCGGCCGAATGTAAAGATTTTTAAACTTAACATTTAAGACATAAAATTTATATCATTTAAGATATAAATAACATTTAAGATATAAAATTGAATATAATGAGGTAAAATTGAATTATAATAGTGACTTAATATAAAGAGTAAGAAAAAAGAATAAAAAATGACTAGAAAAATGACAAATTTTAAACCAATCATATCTACAGTTATATTAAATATTAATGGCCTATGTATACTAGGTAAATACAGAGATTGCCAGACTGAACAGACAAGAGTCAACAATATGCTGTTTACAACGAATTGACTTTAAAACAAAAGCAAAATTAGGATAAAAGTAAAAGGATGAAATATTTTGGCATACAAACTCTAATCCAAAGAAAATTCAATTGAATTTATTGATATCAAAAAACATAGGTTTCAGAAGATATATTATCAGGAATAAAAAAAGGACGTTACACAATGATAAAGTCATTCAGTTTATCAAGAAGATGCAAAAAATATGAATTATCAATACACATAAAAAACCAGAGTTTAAAAGTACACGAAGCAAAAGAAAATGTTGAATGAAAAGATAAAATAAAAATATCAAAACATATGTGGAATGGAAACATCAAAACTTTCAGTAATTAAAAAAACAAGTAGACAGAAAATCAAGAAAGATATATAAAACATGAGAAACACTTTCTATTTTATTTTATATTATTTTATTTTAAGTTCTGGGATACATGTGCAGAATGTGCAGGTTTGTTACATAGGTAAATGTGTGTCATGGTAGTTTGTTGCACCTATCAACCCATCACCTAGGTATTAAGGCCAGCATGCATTAGCTATTTATCCTGATGGTCTTCCTCTCCCATCTCCAACCAACAGGCCCTAGTACACGTTATTCCCCTCCCTGTGTCCATGTGTTCTTGTTGTTCATCTCCCACTTATAAGTGAGAATATTTGGTGTTTGGTTTTCTATTCCTGTGTTAGTTTGCTGAAAATAATGGCTACCAGCTCCATCCATGTCCTTGCAAAGGATATGATCTCATTCCTTTTTATGGCTGCGTAGTATTCTATAGTGTATATGTACCACATTTTCTTTATCCAATCTATGATTGATGAGCATTTGGGTTGATTTCATGATTTTGCTATTGTGAATAGTGCTGAAATGGACATATGCATGCATGTATCTTTATAACAGAATTATTTATTCCTTTGGACATATACCCAGTAATAAGATTGCTGGGTCAAATGGTATTTCTGGTTCTAGAACTTTGAGGAATCACCACACTGTCTTCCACAATGGTTGAACTAATTTACATTCCCACCAACAGCATAAAAGGTGGGAATTTACATTCTGCATAACCTCACCAGAACCTGTTGTTTCTTGATTTTTTAATAATCACCATTCTGACTGGTGTGAGATGTTATCTCATTGTGATTTTGATTTGCATTTCTCTAACAGTGCAGTTGAGCTTTTTCTCATATGTTTGTTGGCCACATTAATGTCTTCTTTGAGAAGAGTCTATTCATGTCCTTTGTTCACTTTTTAATGGGTTTTTTTAATGTAAATTTGTTAAAGTTCTTTGTAGATTCTGGATATTGAACCTTTGTCATATGGATAAATTGTAAAAATTTTCCCCCATTCTCTAGGTTGTCTGTTCACTCTGATGATAGTTTCCTTTGCTGTGCAGAAGCTCTTTAGCTTAGCTAGGTCCCATTTTTCAAGTTTTGCTTTTTTGCAATTGCTTTTGACATTTCTGTCATAAAATCCTTGCCTGTGCCTATATCCTGAATGGTATTGCCTAGATTTTCTATTAGGGGTTTTATTTTGAGTTTTACATTTAAGTCTTGAATCCATCTTGAGTTAATTTTTGTATAAGGTGTAAGGAAGGGGTCCAGTTTCAATTTTCTGCATATGGCTAGCCAGTTCTCCCAGCAGCATTTATTAAATAGAAAACCCTTTCCCCATTGCTTGTTTTGATTTGTCGAAGATCAGATGGATGTAGATGTGCAGTCTTATTTCTGAGTTCTGTATACTGTTCCATTGGTTTATGTGTCTGTTTTTGTGCCAGTAACATGTTTGGGTTACTGTAGCCTTGTAGTATAGTTTGAAGTTGGGTAGCACAATGCCTCCAGCTTTGTTCTTTTTGCTTAGGATTTTCTTTTCTATACGAGCCCTTTTTGGGTTCCATATGACTTTTAAAGTAGATTTTTTCTAATTCTCTGAGGAATGTCAATGGTAAATTAATGGGAGTGGCATTTAATCTATAAATTATTTTGGTCAGTATGTCCATTTTCATGATATTGATTCTTCCTATACATGAGCATGGAATGTTTTTCAATTTGTTTGTGTCCCCTCTTATTTCCTTGAGCAGTGGTTTGTAGTTCTCCTTGAAGTGGTCCTTTACTTCCCCTGTTAGCTGTATTTGTAAGTATCTTACAGGAACGCGGCGATTTTTGCACATTGATATTGTATTCTGAGGCTTTGCAGAAGTTGCTTATCAACTGAAGAAACTTTTGGGCTGAGATGCTGGAATTTCTAGATATAAGCTCATGTTATATGCAAAAAGAGACAGTTTGACTTCTCTCTTCCTATTAGAATACGCTTTCTTTCTTTACCTTGCCTGTTTTCCCTGGCCAGAATGACCAATGTCATGTTGAATAGGAGTGGTAAGAGACAGCATCCTTGTCTTGTACTGGTTTTCAAGGGAAATGCTTCCAGCTTTTTCCCAGTAAGTATGATATTGGCTGTGGGTTTGTCATAAAAGGCTCTTATTTTAAGGTATGTTCCATCAATACCTAGTTTACTGAGAGTTTTTAATATGAAGGGATGTTGAATTTTATTGCAGGATTTTTCTGTCTATTGAGGTAATAATGTGGCTTTTGTATTTAGTTCTGTTTATGTGATGAATTACATTTATTGATTTGCATATGTTTAACCAGCCTTGTAACCTGACGATGAAACACACTTGATCATGGTGGATAAGCTTTTTGATGTGCTGCTGGATTCAGTTTGCCAGTATTTTATTGAGGATTTTTGCATTGATGTGAATCAGGGATATTGGCCTGAAGTTTTCTTTTTTGTTGTTGTGGTGTCTCTGCCAGGTTTTGGTGTCAGGATGATGCTGGCCTCATAGAATGAGTTAGGGAGGAGTCCTTCCTTTTCAATTGTTTGGAATAGTTTCAGAAAAAAATGGTACCATCTCCTCTTTGTACCTGCAGTAGAATTTAGCTGTAAATCCATCTTGTCCTGGTCTTTTCTTGGTTGGTAGGCTATTTATTGCTGCCTCAATTTTGGAATTTGTTATTGGTGTATTCAAGGATTCAACTTCTTTCTGGTTCAGTCTTAGGAGGGTGTATGTGTACAGGAATTTATCCATTTCTTCTAGATTTTCTAGATTATTTTTATTTTGTTGTTGTTTTAAGGAGTGGAGAGTTTAATAGGCAAGAAAGAAGGAAGAAGCTCCCCTGTACAGAGACAAAGGGAGGAGGGCTCCAAGCCAAGAGAGGAAACCTCGTGTGCAGTGGAAAAGTGGCTGCTTATATGAGGAGGCTGGAGGAGGTGGTGTCTGATTTGCATAAGGGTCAGAGGATTGGTTTGACCAGGCACGTAATTTATGTAGCCTGTGAAAAAACTGGCCCTCCCACCCTAGCCTTTCGATATGCAAATATAGGGCACTATGATGTTTGATACACACGGGGATATGTGTGGGCAGCCATGTTGCCAGGCACATGTGGGGGCAAGGGCAAGAAGAAGATGGTGGGAATCACCATGTTTGTGTGGACCCAGTTTCTAATGGCCATCATTTGCATATCAAAGCTTGGCGGTCTGGCTCTAAGAGTTGGGGCTTTCCTGCTAGACAAGAAACATTTCTGGAGCTGCTTTAAAATAAACAAAAAGTTCCCAAGGACCCCTTTTCCTCTCTATCTGCCAAAGATAATTTATTAATGACTCCTATAACATTCCCCTCTGTGGAGCATAGAAGTATTTATAGTATTCTCTGATGGCTGTATTTCTGTGGGGTCAGTGGTAATTTCTCCTTTATCGTTTTTTATTGTGTCTATTTGATTCTTCTCTCTTTTATTGCTAGCAATCTTTATTAGTCTAGCTAGCAATCTATTGATTTTATTAATTTAAAAAAATAGCCCCTTGATTTGTTGATTTTTTGAAGGGATTTTTGTGTCTCTGTCTCCTTCAGCTCCATTCTGATATTGACTATTTTTTGTCTTCTGCTAGCTTCTGGGTTTGTTTGATGAGCAGCACTTTAAACCAATTTGACTGAATTGACATTTATAGAACACTTCACCCAAAATAGATTTCATGTTCTTTATATGTGGTCATAAAACATGATGATGGTATACCATATTCTGGATCATAAAATAAACCTTAGTAAATGGAAAATAACTAAAATCATTCATAGCATGTTATTTGACCAGAAGAGATTTAAACTAGAAATGAATTTAAGCAAAAATCTGGAAAATACTCAAATATTTTTAAGATTAAAAAATACTTCTAAAAATTTCATGGGTCATCTAAGGAACTCAGAGCCCTGCAGAAAAGGTAGATGGGGGTGCTTTTCTGATCTTATCACCCCTGCAAGAGTCTGCTGATTGTCAAACTATTGGGGAGCTTGTCTGCCCTCAAGACCTAGGGCAGTACTGTCAGTGGCAATTTGGAAACTTCTGAGGGACAGGGAACTGGGTAGCCAGCTCACACAGGTAGGCCCACACTCCCCTCACACCTAAAGTGAGATGGTGGGCACCATACTGGTTGCATACCTGGGATGAGCCACTGTCCAACCTAGGGACTCTCTGTCCCTCATAAAGGGCATTACCAGATCCCCTGCAAACATATCCCACCACCCGTTCTGTCTTTGGTAAGTACAAGATAAGTACAAGATACTAGTGGGTCCCTAGGGAGCTGCAAGACCCATAGACATCTAACTCTTAGTGTGAGCTTTCCCTACGGGAGGGAGAACACAACCTGCCAAAGCCCCCCTTGGGACAAAGAAAACATGGACATGGCACCAAATGCTGAAGGGGATGGCACTGGTGGCCAGTAATAGACATGGAAAGGGGGTCATCTTGCTCCCCTGTCTACTGTTGTGATTGCAACAGAGGTACCCCCCTCTGGGGGGCACTGCTTATGCACGTGCAGAAAACACTTTTCGTGTGTGTGTGTGTGTGTGAAGGATCCATCCACCCTGAAAGCGTGTCTGCGCCTACTGGGCTTGCATAAAGGGCAGGGCCCAACTCTCCCTCTCTACACAGAGACAGCATCCTTGTCTTGTGCTGAATTCCTACACAGAATTCCAGTATCTTGTCAATAGAAGGCAGACAAACAACAGAATTGTCAAATCTGGACAGGGTGAAGAGGCTGTGCCCTAAACCCATTTGTGCGTTAGCCACCAGAAGGACTTATTGTGGTTTGCAGCCACATTGTGGCTTGGAGCCAAAGGACAAAGTGTATTCCAACTGGAGGTTGTGACCTCTGTATAGGGTTGCAATAGAGAAGTAGAAGACATTTCTAACTGCTGAGGACACACTTGGTGCACACACCTGCTGCTTCCAGAGAGATTTCAATGAACTTCAACATGACCTTTACCTACCAATCTGCCCCCTTGCAGAATGGGTGCTTCCATTCATAATCAGCCTGCCTGGAGGTGAGCTGGCTCTACTCATAAGTGTCAGCTAATAGACTGATGTCTGAACTGAACCACCAAACCAAAATCCTGCTGCCACAAGGACATAGTGCTAGTGCAAGAGATAAGCTTTCTGAGAACTCTGCAGTCTCTGCCTCACAAAATATAGTGTGTTGGCTCATATGTCCAATATATTACTACAACAAGCAACCTCTGAGAAAGCCACTGCACAGCAGCTGTCCACAACAAATGAATTTATACAGAGCCTTGGTTCCCAGAAAGCACCCAGAAACAAGGCTGAATGAACAACCACAACATGCATCACAGTCACACCCTCTAGGGAAAAAAGAATAAAAAATTAAAACATCAAATCCAATCAATAGCAAAATCAAAAGAAGTAACATCCTTCTCAGATGAGAAGAAATCAGTGCAAGAACTCTGCCAGAACAAAACGACTGAGTGTCTGGACACACCCAAAAGATCATATTAGTACTCTGGCTATGGATTCTAACCAAAATAAAAAATCCGAAATGGTAGGTAAATAATTCAAAATAGAGATTGCAAGGAAAGTCAATGAGATCCAAGAGAAAGTTGAAAATTAAAACAAAAAAACAGAAAAGCAATTTAGGATATGAATGATGAAATAGTTATAATAAAAAAAATTTCTGCAATTAAAAAATTCACTAAAAGAAACTCAAAATACAACTGGAAGCCCTGACAATAGACTAAACAGAAGAAATAATTTCAGAGTTCAAAGACCAGTCTTTTGAATAAACGGAGCCAGACCCCCAAAAAGCATGAAAAATATATGATTATGTAAAGTGACCAAACCTACGAATTACTGGCATTTCTGAGAGGGAAAAAATATAAACAAGCTGGAAAACATACTAAAGGGAATAATCCAGGAAATTTACTCTAATCTTATTAGAGAGGTCAACATCCAGATACAAGAAATTCAGAGAACGCCTGCACGATACTATACCAGATGGCCATCACCAAGGCATATAGTCCTCAGACTATGCAAGGTCAATGTGAACGAAAAATGATCAAAAGAGCTAGAAAAAAAGGGTTAAATAGACTAAAACAAAAATTCCATCAAAATAAAAATGGAATTATTAGCAGAAATTGAACAATCTAGAAGAGATTGGGGCCTATTTTCAGCCTTTTTAAAGAAAAAATACCAAGCAATAATTTTATAGACTTCCAAACTAAGCTTCATAACATGGTGAAATAAAGTCTTTCCCAGACAAGCAAAGCTAAGGGAATTCATTCCCACCATACCAGTCCTACAAGAAATGCTCAAAGAAGTTTTAAACATGAAAAAAAGACAACATTTGCTACCATAAAAGCACAAGTAATACAAGTTCACAGATCTTGTGTAGCAATTACACAATTGAGATTACACAGCAACAAGCTAACAAAACTGTGGCAGAAACAAACCCTCACATAATAATATTAACCTTGAATGTAAACAGCCCTAAATGTGCCACTTAAAAAACATAGATTGGCAAATTATATTAAAAAAATACCCAGCAATCTATTGCCTTCAAGAGACGATCTTACAGATAATGTCACCCCCAGCCTCAAAGCAGAGAGGTAGAGAAAGATCTATCATGTAAATGAGAAACCAAAAAAAGCAATGGTTGATATTCTTATATCATATAAAACAGACCTTAAATCAAAAAACAGTAACAAATGACAAAGGGCATTTTATGATGGTAAAGGGCTCAATTCAATGAATTTAACTATAATAAACTCATAAAAATTAAGGTAGGAGTCAAAACATTTTTAAACAAATTAAAATAGAAGCACTATAAATGAAAACCTCTGGGATAGAGCAAAAAAGGTGTTAAGGGAAAGTTACAGAACTAATGTTCCATTAAAAAGAGAAAGATCTCAAATTAACAACAAAATGTCATACCTAAAAAACTAGAAAACAAGATCAAACCAAACTCAAAGCTAGCAGAGAAAAGCTGTAATGTGATCAGAGCAGAACTAAATAAAATTGGGACCAAAAGTCATATAAAGGATTAATAAAATGAAAAGTTTATGCTTCGAAAGGATAAATAGAATTGGTAGACAACTAGCTGGATTAACCAAGAAAGAAAGAGAAGATTCAAATAAGCACAATCAGAAATGATAAAGACATTACAACTCTTACCTCAAAAATACAAAATTTCCTCGACTCTGTGAGCATCTATATCTGTACAAACTATAAAACCTATAATAAATGAATAAATTTATAGAAACACAACCTCCTAAGTTTGAAGAAGAAAAAAATTAAATCTTGAGCAGAACAATAACTAGTGATGAAATAAAATTAATACAAAAATCTACCAACTAAAAAAAGAAAAAAAAAAACAGATGGATTCACAGCCAAACCCTACCAGACATACAAAGAGCTGGTACCAGTATTCCTAAAACTATTCCAAAAAATTGAAGAGGATGGATTTCTCCCTCACTAATTCTACAAAACGTGTATCATTCTGATATGAAAATCTGGCAAGGACACAACAAGAACAAAAAAAGAAAATGAGTCTAACATTCCTGATGAACATAGATGCAAAAATTATCAACAATATACTAGCTAATTAATCCAGCAGTGTGTCAAAAAGTTAATTCATCATAATCTAGTGGATTTTATTCCTGGTATTCAAGAATGATTCAGCATATACTAATCAATAAATGTGATTCACTACATTATATGGTTTGGATTTGTGTCCCCACTCAAATCTCATGTCGAATTGTGATCTCCAACATTGGAAGAAGGACCTAGTAGGAGGTGATTGGGTCATGGGGGCAGATTTTCCCCTTGCTGTTCTCATGACAGTGAGTGAGTTACCACAAAATCTGCTGTTTAAAAGCGTGTGGCACATTCCCTTGCTCTCTCTTCCTCCTGCTCCTGCCATAGAAGACATACCTCCTTCCTCTTCACCTTCTGCCATAATTGTAAGTTTCCTGAGGCCTCCCCAGCCTTGCTTCCTATGTAGCCTGTGGAATTGTGAGACAAATAAACTTCTTTTCTTTATAAATTACCCATTCTCAGGTAGTTCTTTACAGCAATGTGAGAACGGACTAATACACTACATAAGCGAATAAAAACAAAAACCACATGGTTATCTCAATAGACACAGGAAAAGCATTCAATAAAGTCCAATATCTTTTCATGATAAAAACCCTCAACAAATGGGGCATTCAAAAAGATACCTCAGAATAATAAGAGCCATAAATAACAAACCCACAACCAACATCATACTGAATGGGGAAAAGTCAAAAACATTTTCCCTAAAAAACGGAACAAGACATGGATGCCCACTCTCATCACTCCTGTTCAACACAGTACTGAAAGCACTAGCCAGAGCAATCAGGCAAGAGAAAGAAATAAAAGACATCCAAATTGGAAAAGAGAAAGTGGAATTAGCTCTGTTCATTCATGACAATCCTATACCTAGAAAATTCTAAACATTCCTCCAAAAGGCTAGTTGACCTGGTAAACTACTTCAGTAAGGTTTTAGGTTACAAAACTAACACACAAAAATCAGTTGCATTTCTACACACCAATAATGCTCTATTTGAGAAACAACTCAGGAGCTCCAACTCATTAACAATAGCCACATGAAAACTACCTACTAATAGATTTTACCAAGGAGATGAAAGAGCTCTAGAAATTGAATTACAAAACACTGATTAAAAAAAAATGTAGATGGAACAAACAAGTGAAAAAAAAATGTCATGTTCTTTGATAAAAAGAACCAATATCATTAAAATAACTACACTCCTCAAAGCAATCTGCAAATTCAACACAATTCCTATTAAATTACCAACATAATTTTTCACAGAATTAGGAAAAATTAATTCTAAAATTTATATGGTACCAATAAAGAGCCCGGATAGCCAAAACAATTCTAAGCAAAATAATAAAGCTAAAGGTATCATATTATCTGTCTTCCTATTAAATAATTTATGACTAAGACCCAAAAAACAAATGTAACAGAAACAAAAATAGACAAATAGGACTTAAACTAAAAACCATCTGCACAGCAAAATAGACAATCACAAGTAAGAAGACAACCTACAGTATGGGAAAAAATATTTGCAAATCATACATCCAGAAAAGGACTAATATTCAGGTTCTATAAAGAACTTAAACAACTTGACAAGACAAAAGTAAATAACCCTGTTAAAAGAAGGGCAAAGAACATGAACAGGCACTTCTCAAAAGAAGACATATCAGCATCCAACAATCATAAAATAATACTCAACATCACTAGTCATAGAAATACAAATTAAGACTACAATAAAGTATGACCTTACACCAGTCAAAATGACTATTATTAAAGAGTCAGGAGGGCCAAGATAGTGGACTATAAGCAGCTCATGTGTTCCACTCTCATGAGGAGGAAACAAAGTAGCTAGTGAACACTGACCCTGCAAGTCAATCATCTAAGAAACCATGTCAGAATCCATCCAGGCAGCGAGGAGATACAGAGAGCAGAGAGGAGTAAAGCTGGGCAGCAGCACAACTGAAATCAGCATGGAGCCAAAAGTTCCCCAACATGGGGAAAGTGTGAGTGAGTGAGAGCTCCTAGGGGATTCCACTTCCCAGAGCTACTTGTGCAAGCCTGGGAAAAGGAGAATCCCCTGGATACGGATACCCTGAGGCCTCTAAATTGACACAGGTAGCTGCCCAGAGCTTTTGTGGAGGCAACACTCAAGTCCACAGGGACCTCTACAAGCCTTGAATCCCAGAAGAGAATGGTGCCAGTACCACAGACCCAGTAGAGGACACAGCTGTGGTGCTGGGGAACAGTAAGATTACTAATGCTCCACCCCACTTTGCCAAATACCTAGATGGCATGGTAGGTGACTCCACCCACCCCTGCCACTTGTACCCAGACAGGTGATGCCTGCTGGGTCTTTTGGCATCGCAGACCCAATTCTGCCTGAACTTTGTAAGTGGGCACACCCCAGGAAGCATCCAGAATGTGGAGCTTGTGACTCCAGCAACCCCCTCCACTTGTAGTTGAGCAGCCCATATTGGCTGGGTCTCCCAGCATAGCGAACCTGCTTCTGCCTGAATTCTGTGGGTGAGCGCAGCCCCATGTTCTCCTGAGAAGCACCCAGACAATGAATTGGGTGATCCAACTGCTCCTGCTCTTCCTAGCTGGACAAGACACGCCAGTTGGACTAGTCTTCAAGCTCTGAGATTTTTCTTCTGCTTGATTTATTCTGCTATGGATGCAGACATTGGATGCAGACGTTCCAACACATGAGACCCACATTTGCCTGAGCACTGCACACAGGTGCAGCTCTGTCTTCCCCTGGAAAGCACTCAAATGGCAGTATGTGTGACTCCACCTACCCCTGCTGCTTTCAGTTGAGTGGGACTTGCCGCCTTGGGCAGCACCTAAGCAAGCAGGATCCCTCACTTGGAGCACTGAAAGGGGTGAGACACCCAGGTTCTTGGGCAGGCAGAGAAGTGGGGTGTGCCTCCCTCTGCAAGGCCAGTCCAAGAAGGATATGTCCTGCCTGACAATCATGACCCCTGCCTGAGGGATCATGACCAGTGGACAAGAACATCTAAGAAAGAAACACAGGCATGTAGCCAGTGATTGAAGGGGACTCCTCCAAGTCTCAGAAGTGAACCTGATGAGGCAGTGATCTCTCCCGCCCCACCACCAGGCAGCGCTACTGCCAACTGCACCAAAATACAAAAGAGTCCTGTATCTGAGTAAGAGTTTATCTCCTGGCCAAGACTCTTAACCTTCACCTACTGTATTGCAGCCCAAAGTACACCACCAAAATATTTTACCAGCATACAGCATCTGTAAAAACTAAGGCAAAGATCTGGCCTGAAACAAAGATTCTGTAGTATCCTGACCTCTGAAAACACCCAAAAATGAAATCAACCGATCATACTCAAATTACACCACAGTTAAAGGAATAAAAGCCCTCATATATGAGAAAGAATTAACACAAGAAATTTTGGCAACTCAAAAAGCCAGTGTGTCCTCTTACCTCCAAACAAACACACAAATTCCCCCAGAAATGGTTCTTAGCCAGATTGAGATGACTGATATGATGGCATAGGATTCTGAATCTGGATGGCAATGAAGATCATCAAGAGTCAGGAAAAAGATGGAACCCAATAAAAAAAAAAAGCCTAGTAAAACAATCCACGAGTTAAAATAGTCATTTTAAGAAAAAATAAAATTGAAATTCTGGAACTAAAAAATTCTCTTCAAGAATTTCACAATACAATTGCAAGCATCCATAGCAGAATAGATCAAGCAGAAGAAAAATCTCAGAGCTTGAAGACCAATTATTTGAATAAACTCAGACAAAAAGAAAGAAAAAATAATTTTAAAAAACAAAACCTTCAAGAAATACGGGATTATGTAAAGAGACCAAATCTACAACTTGTTGGCATTCTTGAAAGAGAAGAAAAAAGAATAAGAAACTTGGAAAACATATTTGAGGAGATAGTCCATGAAAATTTCCCCAATTTTGCTAGAGATGAGGACAAACAAATTTAAAAACAGCATGGTACTGGTACCAAAACAGAGACATAGATCAATGGAACAGAACAGAGCCCTCAGAAATAATGCCGCATATCTACAACTATCTGATCTTTGACAAACCTGACAAAAACAAGAAATGGGGAAAGGATTCC
>NW_026652282.1:82182020-82197094 GCF_009828535.3 Hylobates moloch | reverse complement strand
AAAAAAATAAAAAAAAATAAAAAATAAAGAGAACCCCTGCAAGGCATTACATAAGCCAACCATCCCCAAGGCACATAGCCATCTGATTCACCAAGAACAAAGCAGAAGAAAAAAATCTTAAGGGAAGCTAAAGAAAACATGCGGTGTTTGGTTTTTTGTTCTTGCGATAGTTTGCTGAGAATGATGGTTTCCAGCTTCATCTATGTCCCTACAAAGGACATGAACTCATCCTTTTTTATGGCTGCATAGTATTCTATGGTGTATATGTGCCACATTTTCTTAATCCAGTCTATCATTGATGGACATTTGGGTTGGTTCCAAGTCTTTGCTATTGTGAATTGTGCCGCAATAAACATACATGTGCATGTGTCTTTATAGCAGCATGATTTATAATCCTTTGAGTATATACCCAGTAATGGGATGGCTGGGTCAAATGGTATTTCTAGTTCTAGATCCTTGAGGAATCACCACACTGTCTTCCACAATGGTTGAACTAGTTTACAGTCCCACCAACACCATACTCATAGGTGGGAATTGAACAATGAGAACACTTGGACACAGGAAGGGGAACATCACACACTGGGGCCTGTTGTGGGGTGGGGGAAGGGAGGAGGAAAAGCATTAGGAGATATACCTAATGTAAATGACAATTTAACGGGTGCAGCACACCAACATGGCACATGTATACATATGTAACAAACCTGCACGTTGTGCACATGTACCCTAGAACTTAAAGTATAATAAAGAAAAAAAAAAGGAAGCTAAAGAAAAATGTCAGGTAACCTAGAGAGGGAGCCCCATCAGGTTGGCAGCAAACCTCTCAGCAGAAAACCTACAAGCCAAAAGAGACTGGAGGCCTATTTTCAGCACTCTTAAAAGAAATGCCAACCAAGAATTACATATCCCACCCAACTCAGCTTCAGAAGTGAAGGAGAAAGAAAATCTTTCTTAGACAACACATACTATGGAAACTCATTACCCTCCAGACTGCCTTTACAAGAAGTCCTTGAGAGAGTGCTAAATATGGAAACAAAAAATAGAAACATGCTGCCTCAAAAAAACACTCAAGCACATAGTCCACAGATAATATAATTACATAAACAAGTCTACAAAACAAACAGCCAATAAATTAATGACAGGATCAAAACCTCATATATAGACACCAACACTAAATGTAAATGGTCTAAACTCCTCACTTAAAAGACAACTTGTGGCAAGTTGAATAAAAAGATGACTCAACTGTCTGCTGTGTTTAAGAGATGCATCTCACATATAATGACACCTACAGACTTAAAGTAAAGGGATAGAAAAAGATCTACCAAGAAAATGGGAAACAAAACAGTGCAAAAGTTGCTATTCTTATTTCAGATGTCACACATTTTAAAACAACAATAATCAGGAAAAACAAAGAGCATTACATAATGATAAAGTGTTCAATTCAACAAGAAGACTTAACTATGCTAAATATATATGCACCCAACATAGAAGTACCCAGATTAATAAAACAAGTCCTTGACCTAAAAATGATTTAGGCAGATACACAATGATAGTGGGAGACCTCAATACTCCACAGAAGATACAGATTATTGACACAGAAAACAAAGAAATTCTGGACTTAAACTCAACAGTTCACTAATTAGACGTAATAGACATCTACACAGTATTCCACCCAACAACCACAGAATATACATTCTCCTCATCCACACACAGAAAATATTCTAAGATGAACCACATGCTTGGCTATAGCAAGTCTCAATAAATTCAAAATAATCCAAATGTTACCACACACACACTTGGACAACAGTGAAATAAAAATAGAAATCAATATCAATAATATCTCACAAAACACATAAAAACCTGAAAATTAAATAACCTGCTTCTGAATAACTCTTGGATTTAAAATACAATTAAGGCAGAAATTTTTAAAAAGCTTGGAAATTAATAAACATAGAGATACAACTTACCAAAACCTTTGGACTATAGCAAAAGGAGTGTGAAGAGAAAAAGTTATAGTACTAAATGCCTTCATCAAGAGGAAAAGTCTCAATGACTTAATAAGCTTCACAGTAAACTCCAACCAAAAAACATAGACACACAGAAAAATGCAAAGAAATAAACTAAATCATATCACCAGAGAAAATTGCCTTCACTAGAAAAAGACAGTACTAAAACAAAAAAAGAAGACAACAAAACACGTAAAAAACAATAGAATGGCAGGAGTAAGTCCACATTTATCAATAATAACATTGAATGTAACCCATAAAAAATTTCAATCAACAGATAGACTGACTGAATGTATGAAAAGACCTATTGATCTGTTGCCTACAGTGAACATGCTTGAAGAATGTGTTTCTTCAAGACACAAATAGATTGAAAGTAAGGGGATGAAAAAAGATATTCTGTGGAATGGAAAGAAAAGAGCTGGAGTAGCAATACTTTTATCAGACAAAATAGATTTCAAAACAAAAACTATCAGAAGAAACAGAGAAGGCCACTATATTATGATAAAGGTGTCAATACAGCAAGAGGATATAATAATTTTAAATATGTATTCACACAACACTGGAGCATCCAGATATATAAAGAAAATGATATTATAGGTGAGAAATATAGGGCCCAAACAGTAATAGCTAGAGGCTTCAACACCACACTTGCAGCATTGGACAGCTCTTCCAGGCAGAAAATCACCAAAGAAACATTTGACTTCATCTGAACTCTAGACCAAATGGATCTAATAGGTATTTACAGAACATTTTATCCAAGAGCTTCAGAATACATATGCTTTTCCTCAGCACATTGATTATTCTCACAGATAGACCACATGTTAAATCATAAAACAAATCTTAAGACATTGAAAAAAATTGAAAGTATATCATGCACCTTCCCTGTTTGACCACAATGAAATAAAACTAGTAATCAATAACAAAAACTATAAGAGGCTTATTGGAAACTATACAAATATAAAAACTAAAGCATATATGCCTGCTTGACTACTGGGTCAATGAAGAAAATAAAAAAGGGAATTAAAAACTTCTTGAACCAAATAATAATAGAAACACAATATACCAAAATATATGAGATACAGCACAAGCAGTAGTAAGAAGGAAGTTTACATCCATAAGTGCCTACATTAAAAGAGAAGAACTTAGACAATCTAATAATGCATCTTTAAAAAAACAGAAAATAAAGAGCAAATCAAAACCAAAATTAGTAAAGAAATTGAATAATGCAGATCAGAGCAGAAATAAATAAAATTAAAATTAAAAATACAAACTATCATGAAACACAAAGTTGGCTTTTAGAAAAGTTAAACAAAATTGAAAAACTTTTAGCCAGACTGAGAAAAAAGAGAGAAGATCCAAATGAATAAAATCAGAAAAGAAAAGAAAAGAAAAGAAAAGAGACATTACAACTGATACTGCAGAAATTAAAAGAAAATCATTAGTGGGTACTATGAGCAACTATGTGCCAATAAATTGGATATTCTAGAAAAAATGAAAAAAAATTCTAGATATACACAACCTCCCAAGATCAAATCAGGAAGAAATCCAAAACACGAACAGACCAATAACAAGTAGCAAAATCAAAACCAATATAAAATGTCTCCTAGTAACGAATAGCTGGAGACCTGATGGCATCACTGCTAAATTCTACCAAACATTTAAAGAAGATCCTACTAAAACTATTCTAATACATAGGAGGAGGAAATACTTCTAAACACATTCAAAAATTCCAGTATTACCCTGATACCAGAATCAAAGGCACATAAATAAAAGAATACTACCGGCCAATATTTCTGATGAATATTGACGCAGTAATCCTCAACACAATACTAACAAACTGAATATGACAATATATTCAAAAGATCATTCATTACGACAAAGTGAGATTTATTCCTGCAAACCAAGAGTGTTTCAACATATGCAAATCAATCAATGTGACACATCATATCAACAGAATGAAGGACAAAATCATACGATCATTTCAATTGACGCTGCATACGCATTTGATAAAATTCAACATCTCTTCAGCGTAAAAACCTTTAAGAAACTGGGGATAGAATGAACAATCTCAACATAATAAATGCAATATATGACAGACCCACAGCTAGCATCATACGAAATGGGAAAAAAGTGAAAGACATTCCTCTAAGATCTGGAACATGACAAAGATGCCCACTGTTGCCACCAACACAGTACTGGAAATCTTATATAGAGCAATTAGACAACAGGAAAATACAAACGCAATCCAAGTTGGAAAGAAAAATATCAAATTATCATTGTTTTCAGATGATGTGATCTTATATTTGGAAAGACTAAAGACTCCACCAGAAAAGAATTAGAACTGATAAACAAATTCAGTAAACTTGCAGGATACAAAATCAATATACAAAAATCAGTTGCATTTCCAAACAGTGAGCAATCTGAAAAAGAAACTTTAAAAATTCCATTTACAATAGCTACAAATAAAATTAAATACCTACAAATTAACCAAAGAAGTGAAAGATCACTATAATGAAAATTATGAAACACTGATGAAAAAAAGCTGAGGACAACACCAAAGAATGGAAAATTATTCCAGATTCATGAACTGAAAACATCAATATTGTAAAATGTTGATACTACCCAAAACAATCTACAGATTCAATGCAATCCCTATGAAAATACAAATGACATCTTCACAGAAGTAGAAAAAACAATCCTACATTTTGTATGAAACCATAAAAGACCCAGAATAACCAAAGCTAACCTGAGCAAAAAGAACAAAACTGGAGGAATCACATTACCTGACTTCATATTATACTAACAGCTGTAGTAAACAAAACAGCATGGTACTTGCATAAAAACAGACACATAGGCCAGTGAAACAGAATAGAGAGCCCAGAAGACAACCCACATATCTAGAGTGAACTCATTTTTAAAAAACTTGCCAAGAAGATACACTGGGGAAGTCAGTCTCTTCAATAAATGATACTGTGAAAAGTGGATATCTGTATGCAAAAAAATAAAACTAGACCCTTATCTTGCAACATGTACAAAAATCTACTCAAAATGGATAAAAGACTTAAATCTAACAACTCAAACTATGAAACTACTACGAAAAATATTGGGGAAACTCTCCAGGACATTGGCCTGGGCAAAAATTTCTTGAGCAATATCCCATAAGCACAGGCAAGCAAAGCACAAATGTACAAATGGGATCACATCAAGTTAAGAACTTCTGCACAGCAAAGGATTCAGTCAACTTAGTGAAGAGACAACCTAAAGATTGGAAGAAAATATTTGCAAACTCCCCTTTCGGCACGGGATTAATAACGAGAACGTGTAAGGAGCTCAAACAAGCCTAACAGAAAATAATCTATTAAAAATGGACAAAATATTTGAATTAGACACTTCTCAAAAGACACACTAATGGGAAATAGGCATATTAAAAGATGCTCAACATCATTGATCATCAGAGAAATGCAAATCGAAATGACAATGAAATATCTTCTCACCCCAGTTAAAGTGGATTATATCCATGACAGTTAATAAAATATGCTGGCAAGGATATGGAGAAAAAGGAAGTCTCATACACTCTTGGTGGGAATGTAAATTAGTGCAACCAATGTGGAGAATATTTTGGAAGTTCCTCAAAAAACTAAAAACAGAGCTACCATATAATCCAGGAATTCCACTGCTTGGTCTATACCCAAAAGAAAGGAAATCAGTATATTGAAGAGATATCTGCACTCCCATATGTAATGCAGCACTATTCACAATAGCCAAGATTTGGAAGCAATCTAAGTGTCCATCAACATATGAATGGATAAAGAAAATGTGGTACATATACACAATGGAGTACTACTCAGCCATAAAAATAATGAGATCCAGTCATTTGCAACAACATGAATGGAAATGAAAATCATCCTGTTGTTAAATAAGCCAGGCAGAGAAAGACAAACATCACATGTTCTCACTTTTTTGTCTGATCTAAAATTCAAAACAATTAAGCACATGAATATAAAGAGTAGAAGGATGGTTACCAGAGGCTCGCAGGGGAAGAGGGTGGCTGGAGGGGAGGTGGGGATGCTTAATGTGTACAAAAATAGTTAGAATGAATACTTAGAATAGTAAGACCTACTATTTGATTGCACAACAGGGTGATTATAGTAACAACTGTACATTTTAAAATAAAGAGTATAGCCAAATTGTTTGTAACTCAATGGATAAATGCTTGAGGGGATGATACCCCATTCTTTATGATGTGCTTATTTCACATTGCATGCCTGTATCAAAACATCTCATGTAACACATAACACACACCTATCACGTACCCAGAAAAAATAAAAGTAAAAATATTTTAAAAATACAAAGAGATATCATCTCACTCCATTTAAAGTAGCTTATATCCAAAAGACACTCAATAAAAAATGCCGGCAAGGATGTGGATGAAAAGGGAACTCTTGTACACTGTTTTGGGAATGTAAATTAGTACAATCACTATGGTGAGCAGTTTGGAGGTTTATCAAACAACTAAAAATAGAGCTACCATATCACCCAGCAATGCCACTGCTGGGTCTACATCCAAAATAAAGGAAATCAGGATAGTGAAGAGATACATGCACTCCTATGTTTGTTGCAGCACCTTTTACAATAGCAAAGATTTGGAAGCAACCGAAGTGTCCATCAAAAGACGAATGGATAAAGAAAATGTAGTATATAAACACAATGGAGTACTCTTCAGCCTTAAAAAGAATGAGTTCCAATAATTAGCAACAACATGGATGAACCCAGATATCATTATATTAAGTGAAATAAGCCAGGTACAAAAACATAAACTTCACGTGTTCTTACTTATTTGTGGAATCTAAAAGTCAAAACAATTGTACTCATGGACTTAGAGCGTAGAAGGATGGGATGGGTAGTGGAAGTATGTTGGGGGAGGTAGGGATGGTTAATGGATACAAATAAAATAATTAGAAAAAATAAATAAGACCTACTGTTTGATAGCACAACAGGGTGACTATGGTCAATAATAAGTTAATTGTATATTTAAAATATCTGTTTCTCAGTGATATATATTTCATTTTTTTCTTCAAAAATTGAGGATCCACTAGCATATGACATACAGTGGTTATTCGCAAATAAGACTGCCTTTCAGAGTAATCTGGGACATGTATTAAAAATATACATTATTGGCAATAGAATATACAACATTCTCCAGTATTCAGTTAAAAAGAAAATCATTTTCTGACAATTCTGATTAATTTTTTTATTATTTCAATAGTTGTGGGGGAACAGGTGGTGTTTGTTCTTCAGTGGTGATTTCTGAGATTTTGGTGCACACATCAGCAGAGCAGTGTACACTGTACTCAATGTGTAGTCTTTTATCCCTCAACCCCACTCCCACCCTTCCTCCCAAGTATTCAGAGTAGATTGTGTCATTTTTATGCCTTTGCATCCTCATAGCTTAGCTCCCACTTAGAAGTGAGAACATACAAAGTTTGTTTTCTTTTTATTTTTGCATCTATGTTTTTTTTATGGATTTTTGCATCTATGTTCATCAGGGATATTGGTCTGTATTTGTGGTTGTTGTTGTTGTTGATATGTCCTTCCCTGGTTTTGGTATCAAGGTAATACTGGCTTCATATAATGATTTAGGGAAGACTTCCTCATCCTCTATCTTTTGGAATAATTTTAGTAGAATTTTTATCAATTCTTCTTTAAAAGTCTGATAGAATTCAGCTTAAAAAGTGTAACTGGATTGTTTATAACTCAAAAAATAAATGCTTGAGGGGATGAATACCCCATTCTCCATGCTGTGATTATTTCACATTGTTTGGCTGTAGCAAAACATCTTATGTATCCCACAAATTCATACACCTACTATGTACCCACAAAACTTAAACATAAACAATGAAAAAAATCAAATTAATGATCTAATGTCACAAATAGAGGAACTAGAAGATAAAGAACAATTTAATCCCAGGGCTAGTAGGAGAAAATAAGTAACTAAAATTTGAGAATAGCTGAATGTAATTAATACCCAAAAGTCCATACAAAAGGTGAGTGAAACCAAAAGTTTGATTTTTCAAAAAAATAAACTGTATTGATATACCAATAGCTAGATTGGCAAAGAGAAAAAGTAAATAGAAAAGATATTCAGAGGCTATTGGAACATCTCTACACAAACAAATTATAAAATCTAGAGAAAATGGATGAATTTCTGGAAACACACAACCTCCCAAGAATGAATCAGGAAGAATGCGCAAATATGAACAGCCAGTAACAAGTTCAGAAATTGAATCAGTAATAAAAAATCCTACCAACCAAAAAGAGCCATGGGCCTGATGGATTCACAGCTGAACTCTACTCAACATATGAGGAAGAACTTACACCAATTATACTGACACTTTTCCAAAAATTAAAGAGGAGGGGCTTCTCCCTAACTCATTCTATAAAGCCAGCATCATCTTCATACCAAAATCAGAAAGAGACACAATGAAAAAACAAAACTTCAGGCCAATATCCCTGATAAGCATAAATGCAAAGATCCTCAACAAAATACTAGCAAACCATATGATTATTTCAATAGATACAGAAAAAACACATTCAATAAAATCCAACATCCCTTCATGACAGAAAGCCTTGAAAGATTAGGCATTGAAGGAACATACCACAAAATAACAACAGCCATCTATGAAAAACCTGCAGCCATCATCATATTGAATGGGAAAAAGCTGGAACCATTTCCCTTGAAAACTGGATCAAGACAAGGACGCCCATTATCACCATTCCTATACATTATAGTACTGGAAGTCCTCGCAAGAGCAATCAGGCAAGAGAAATAAATAAAAGGCATCCAAATAGAAAAAGAAGACTATCTCTCTCTGCTGATGATATGGTTTTATACATATAAAACCCTCAAGATTCTGAGAAAAGTCTCCTGATACTGATAAATGAATGCAGGAAAGTTTCATGATACAAAATCAATGTACTAAAATTAGTAGCTTTATTATACACCAAAGACTTTCCGAGAACCAAATTAAGAGCACAATCCTATTTACAATAGCCACAAAGAAAGTGAAATACCTAGGAATTTATCATACCAGCGAGATCAAAGTTGTCTACAAGGAGAATTACAAAACACTGCTGAAAGAAATCTGAAATGAAACAAATAAATAGAGAAATATTTCATGCTTGTTGATTGGTAGAATCACTATAATTATAATGGCCATACTGCCCAAGGCAAGTTACGTATTGAAGGCTTATCCTATCAAAATACCAACATCATTTTTCACAGACGTATGAAAAACGATTATTAAATTCATTCGGAACCACAAAAGAACTCAAATAGCCAAAAGAATCCTAAACAAACAGAACAAATCCAGAAGCATCACATTGTCTGACTTCAAACAATACTGTAGGGCTACGGTAATCAAAATAGCATGGTACTGGTATAATAATAAACACAGAGACCAGTGGAATAGATTAGAGAACCCAGAATTAAAACGGCATGCCTACAACCATCTGATCTTCAACAGAATCAACAAAAAAAGCAATGGGGAAAGGACTCTTTATTCAATAACTGGCAAATCATATGCAGAAGAATGAAACTGGACACCCTGTCTCTCATCATATATGAAAATCAACTCAAGATTTATTAAATACTTACATGTAAGATCCCAAACTATAAAAATTCTAGAGAAAAACCTAGCAGATACCCTTCTCAACATAGGCTTTTGGCACAGAATTTATGGTTAAATCCTTAAAAGTAATTGCAACAAAAATAAAAATTAACAATGAGACCTGATTAAACTAAAGAGTTTCTGCACAGCAAAAGAAACTATCAACAGAGTAAACAGACAAACCACAGACTGGGAGAAAATATTTGCACAATATGCATCTGACAAAGGTCTAACATCCAGCATCTATATGAAACTTACACAGATTTTTAAAAACCATTAAAATGTAGACAAAGAACATGAACATTTTTCAAAAGAAGACTTACCTGTGGCCAGCATATGTATGAAAAGAAGCTTAATATCACAGATAATTAGAGAAATGCAAATCAAATCCACAAGGAGACAACATCTAACACCACTCAGAATGGCTATTACAAAAATATTTAAAAATAACAAACGCTGGTGAGGTTGTGGAGTAAAAGGAACTCTTATACACTGTTGGTGGGAGTGTAAATTAGTTCAACCATTCTAGAAATCAGTGTTGCAGTTTCTCAAAGAGCTATAAACAGAACTACCATTTGACTCAGCAATCCCATTACTTGGTATATACCCAGAGGAATATAAATTGTTCTGTCATAAAGACACACATATGCATACGTTAATTGCAGCACTATTCACAATAGCAAAGACATGGAATCAACCTAAATGCTCATCAATGGTAGACTGGATAAAGAAAATATGGGACATATACACCATGGAATACTGTGCAGCCATAAAAAAGAACAAGATCATGTCCTTTGCAGGGACATCAATGGAGTTGGAAGCCATTATTCTTAGCTAACTGAAGCAAGAACAGAAAACCAAATACTGCATGTTCTCACTTATAAGTGGGAGCTAAATGGTAAGAGCACACGGACACAACAGACACTGTGGCCTAATTGAGGGTGGAGAGTGGGAGGAGAGAGAAGATCAGAAAAAAGAACAATTAGCTACTAAACTTAGTACCTGAGTGATGAAATAATCTGTACAACAAACCCCTGTGACATGAGCTTACCTATATAACAAACCTGCATATATGCCCATAAACCTAAAATAGAAGATTTTTTTTAATACTGCAAGATCATCAGGATTGTATTACACCACACTAACATGCCATCCTTTTCAATGAAATATAAAACTACATTTCTAAAATTTTCGAATGGGTAAAATGATGACAGGATTTTAGAAACCACTTCCCATTTGTCTGAGGTGATCAACATGCTGAGGATGCTGTCACCAGTGGCATGGTGAACTCAACAGGGTTATTCCATTGTATTAAGAAGGAGACAGCAAGTTGATTAATTAGTGTAGCACTCAGGAGGGGGTGTGAAACAACTACCACACCTGTTGAAAAGGAAGCTTTACTACTGTCACCAAGGTTACCTTCAAATATAGAACTTTCTCCTACAGAAAGTGTGATATACAAATATAGCAGCTTGGATGAGTAAGGAAGACTGAGGATTAAAGTGATATGTGTTGGGAACAAAAGTTGACATAACCCATAGATCCGCTTAGTCCTTCTTAATGACAGTATGATTCTGAATGATGCCTGCATAAAGAGAGGGAATCTAGCCCATGATGACTGCAAAATAACATACTGGAGTCTGCGAATTCCCTCCCTTAAACTATAGCTGAATCAGCTGCTTAAAAAGGGGGAGAAAAAAGGTAAAAGGAAAATTTTCCATATGCTTGGTTGATAATCTTATTATCATAACAACTTTTAATAAATAAAAATGAAAATATGTAAAAAGTCAAAAAAATTGGCAAGGATGTAGTGAAAAGGTAACATTTATACATGTTGGTGAGAATGTAAATTAGATCAACCTCTATTCAAAACAATATAAAGAGTTCTCAAATAATTAAAAATAGAACTACCATTTGACCCAGCAATCTCATTACTAGGTATCTATCTAAAGGGGAAAAAAAGTCATTTGATCAAAAAGCCACATGCACTCAAATGTTCATCAAAGCACTATTCTCAAAAGTAATGACGTGAAATCAACCTAAATATACAACAATGGTGGACTGGATAAAGAAAATGTGGTACATATACCACATGAGTACTATTCAGCTGTAAAAAATAATGAAATAATGTTCTTTGCAACAACACATATGGAGCTGGAGGTCATTATCCTAAGTGAAATAACTCAGAAGTTGAAAATCAAGTACTGCATGTTTTCACTTATAAGTGGGAGCTTAACAATAGGTACACGTGATCATTAAATTAAAAATAATACACACTCGGGGCCGGGCGTGGTGGCTCATGCCTGTAATCCCAGCACTTTGGGAGGCCGAGGTGGGTGGATCACGAGATCAGGAGATCAAGACCATCCTGGCTAACACGGTGAAACCCCGTCTCTTCTGAAAATACAAAAAAAAAAAAATTAGCCGGGCATGGTGGCGGGTGCCTGTAGTCCCAGCTACTCGGGAGGCTGAGGCAGGAGAATGGCGTGAACCCAGGAGGCAGAGCTTGCAGTGAGCTGAGATCGCGCCACTGCACTCCAGCCTGGGCGACCAGCAAGACCAGATCTGTCTCAAAAACAAAACAAAACAAACAAACAAACAAACAAAAAAATAGACATTCGGAACTTCAAACGTGGGGAAGGTGGGAGAAAAGCAAGAGTTGAAAACATATGTATTGGGTATCACTTTCACTATTGGGGGATGGGTTTACTAGAAGCCCAAACTTCAGCATTACTCAGTATATCCATGTAACAAACCTGCACCTCCTGAATGTATAATAATTTTAAAAAATCCACTAGCTCATCTTTTTTTTATTCTCAATATAAATTCATTAAATATCTATCTTATCCAGGGAAAAAGTAACTCATGAGTCAAAGCAGAGTCCCAAGGAAAGTTTAAAAATATTAATAGTTCAATGTAAATTAAAACACAATTCAAAATATCTGGAATGCAAAGTAAGGCAGTGCTTTAAGATCAATTTATAGTACTAAATGCTCATGTTTAAAAAATAAATAAATGCCTCAAATCGATGACCTAAACTTCCACATTAAAAAATTAGAAAAATAAGAGCAAAATAAATCCAAAGCAATCAGACAGAATGAAACAATATAGATAATATCATTAATCAATGAAAATGAAAGCAGAAAATCAATAAAGTAATTCAATGACTTTTTGAAAAGATTAGTAAATTCATACATTTCTATCACGATTAAAAAAGAAAAATATATAAATCAACTCTATGAGAAACACAAGGCAGAACATTACAATAGAGCTTACAGATATTTAAAGAATAAAAGTAGAATATTAAGAACAACTTTATGCCCATTAATTTTACATTTCAGAACAAATAGACTAATTTACTAAAAGAAACAAACTACCAAAACTTACTCCAGAAAGAAATAGATACCCTGAATAGTTTTATATCCATTTTAAAAATTTTACACAAAAACCTCCAACTAAAGAAAAAATTCTGTGTCTATATTCTTTCACAGGCAATTCGACCAACCATTTTAGAAATAATCTCAAATTTACAATTTCCAGAAAATAGAGTTTGAGTAAACACTTTCTTTTCATTTGTTTGTTATAATAGCTTTATTCTTCATAGCCAAGACTTGGAAACAACCCAAATGCCACTCAAGGAGTGAATGGTCAAAAGAACAGTTGTACATCTCTAACGTAGACTATTACTCAGGAACCAAAAGAATGAACTACCAATACATGCAATGACTTGGATGACTATTCAGAAAATTAGAATAAATATATTTTTCAGATGAATCTTATCCTGATACTTGAACCAGGCGAAAGCATTACAAAATAGATAACCAGAGAAAAATATTCCTCATGAATATAGACTCAAAAGTTTTTCAAACGATGTTAGCACATTAAATTCAGAAATATATCTGGGACTTTATAGCATAAGTAAGAGAAGTTTATCTCAGAAATGCAACAGTGTTCAATATTCAAAAATCAATATGATTCACCATATTAAGAAACCAAAGAAGGAAAGCTATATTATCGTTTTAATGGATGCAGAAGAAACATATATTGAAATTCAATATTTATTCATCAGAAAAATCTCAATAAAAAAGAAATAAAAGGGAGCTTTTTCAACCTAATAATAGATATGTACAAAAAACCTATATCTAGCATCATACCTAATGGTAAAAGACTGAATCCTTCTCCCTAAGATCACAAACAAGGCAAGGATGCTGAATCTCACTACTCCTGTTCAACATTTTAGTGAAGATCCTGACAAATAAAAATGAATTTAAAAAATTCAAATTAGATAAAAAGAAATAATACTGTGTCTGTTTACATACGACATAATTATCTAAGTAGAAAATCCTTGAGTACATAAAAAAGCAACTAGAACTGATAGTTTAGTTTAGCAAAATTTCAGGATGCACAGCTAATATGTAAGAATATATTATATTCCTAAATACTAGCAATGACCAATTGGAAATTAAAATTTAAAATATAGCACCATTCACAATACCATCAAACCCTTAAATTATTATAAATGTTTTAAATGTGTGCAAGATCTGTATGCTGTAAAAAACAAAGCTCTGAGAAAAAAGTCAATAGAGACCTAAATATATGGAGAGATATACTGTAATCATAGTTTGGAAAGCTCAATATTGTTATTTCTCCCCAACCTGATCTATACATTCAACACAATTTATAGAAATAAACAATCTGATTATTAAATTTATATGGGAAAACAATAGATCTAAAATTTTCAAAATAATTTTGAAAGAGGAAAATAACATTGTAGGACTCTATATCTAAGATAGTGTTGTATTGCTCAATGAGTTTTCAAAAAATACGCAAAGGCAATAAAATGAGGAAAGAATACTCTTTTCAAAAAATTGTACTGGAATAAATAAAAATTTATATGCAAAAAACAAAAATAAAACTTTAATTTATACCTTGTGCTACACATAAAAATTAGCTGAAAATGAATTTTAGAACTAGATCTAAAATCAAAAATTATTAAATTTCAAAAATAACATGTAAGCGAATGTGCTTACTATCCAAGATTAGGCAACAATTCCTTAGATAGTAAACAAAATGTAAAATCTCTAACATTAAATAAATAATAAATTGAATTTCCTTAAGGTAAAAAATCGTGCTTTTCAAGATACTCTTAGCAATCCAAATTTTCATCAACAGATGACTGAATAAATAAAACTAATAGAAAAGAATGAACTAGTGATACTCAAAACAACATGAATGAACAACAAAATAATAATTTGAGTTAAAGTAGCCAGAAAATTATAAAGTAAATATTGTATCATTCCACTTTTATAACATTCTGAAACTCACAGAGTAATCAACAGTGACAGAAAACAAATCGGTGGTCGCCTGGGAATCTGGAACAGTGTGGGTGGAAGGAATGTGTAAC
>NW_026652282.1:82049918-82162366 GCF_009828535.3 Hylobates moloch | reverse complement strand
CAGAATGGGAGAAAATTTTTGCAACCTACTCATCTGACAAAGGGCTAATATCCAGAATCTACAATGAACTCAAACAAATTTACAAGAAAAAAACAAACAACCCCATCAAAAAGTGGGCAGAGGACATGAACAGACACTTCTCAAAAGAAGACATTTATGCAGCCAAAAAACACATGAAGAAATGCTCATCATCACTGGCCATCAGAGAAATGCAAATCAAAACCACAGTGAGATACCATCTCACACCGGTTAGAATGGCCATCATTAAAAAATCAGGAAACAATAGGTGCTGGAGAGGATGTGGAGAAATAGGAACACTTTTACACTGTTGGTGGGACTGTAAACTAGTTCAACCATTGTGGAAGTCAGTGTGGCGATTCCTCAGGGATCTCGAACTAGAAATACCATTTGACCCAGCCATCCCATTACTGGGTATATACCCAAAGGACTATAAATCATGCTGCTATAAAGACACATGCACACGTATGTTTATTGCAGCACTATTCACAATAGCAAAGAGTTGGAACCAACCCAAATGTCCAACAACGATAGACTTTTAAGATTTCTTATGCGGACTAGAGCAGTGCTCAGTCTACTTAACTATTTTTCACTATTGAAGCAAGATCCTACTATTTACTTTACCTAATTCCTTGTGAATCATGCGGCTTTCCTGTCTGGCTGGTGGGAATAGACCCTATTTCTGGCTTTGAGTGTATATAGGCACCATTACCTTCTTATCCTTTTGAGAGGATTTGGAGTTTCTTCACTCTACAAGCACTGGACAGTGCTCTGCTGAATACTTGAGGGAGGACCTCCACAAATTTTAGAAGTTCCTTGTGCAGCTCACTCTTCTCTCATACTCTGTCCTGTGACCTCTATCCACTTTGACTTTTATGGACTCTTAGCTCTGTCTTCTCACTTCAGGGGTCTATAGGGCTCCATCTAGCACTGCAGCCTTTCCTGCACTGCAGCCTGGAAATTCATCAAGGGAAATCATAGAGCAGACCTGTATTTTCTGTACATTAGGAATTACTGTCCTTTGTTACCTGATTTTCAGTATGTTGAAAACCATTGCTTTATTTTTGTCATCCAGTTATTTTGATTATTTCAGGTAGAAAGGTACATCTGGTACGTTTTTGTCTAAGTGGTCCACAATTATAAGTCACATGACATTTTTAGCAGTCGTCATGCCATCATAAAAACGTTTTTCTGGTAAACAATAAAATATTGTTTCGTTGGGGAAGGCCCTTAGTAATTTTGATAGTAGAGGCAAATATAGAATGTTGCAACAGATATGTAATGGCATTAATTTCTGAGTCTGCAGACAGAAGCATGAAGTCAAAACTGTAAGGATTGAATATGCTTGGTTTTCTTGATTAGGCCCAAAGAAATTGGAAGTAAACATAAAGGATGTAAGTGTCTTCCAGTTTATGTTCACTCTCAAACTCTCCCCTCTGGCTAGATTTATATCTTTTCTACCTGTGGCCTTAGCCTTCTCTTTCCCAGGGATACCTTAGAAAAATCAGGCTCACTAGGATTCACTTATCCATTTAAAAAGAACATTAGAACATTTTTTACCTGCATTTTATCTTAATGAATTGGCAGTTGGAAAAAGTTAGTTGAGATTGTCTGAATAATAACTCTGCAAATAAGAATTTTAATTTGCCAGAGAATAGGAAGAAAGCCAAAATAAGTATTAGTATATAAAGCTAAGATTTTTTTCAAGCAATTCCCTTTAATTATGTTATTGTTGTTTAAGTGAATAATATTTAACTATCATGGCTATATAAGTAAAAGATAACATGTCATATCCACTTGAAAACTCACTAACAATTAAAGGCTAAAAAGAATCACTTATTAATACACTTGTATTTGCTCTAAATTTTTATTTTTATGTGCACATGACTACAGATGTTGGTGGGTGAGTGAGCGGGGAGCATTATCTGGAAAAAATATGAGGCAATAGCTCAGGCTTAAAAAATTGCCACTGGAAATGCTATATATTTGAGTTTCTAAGTAGGCACTAATAGGGTTATATCTTGCTGTCCTTGGTTATGTGCTAGCCATCAATGAAAACATAGACTCAAAGATCAAGAACAGGAGGTATATTTTAGAAAATGATTGGCTCTAGAATAAGTTTCCTTTATCTCGTTAGCTATATCATTTTTAGGTACAATAAATCAATTCTGAGAATGAATCAGAACATACAGTGGAAGCAACTTGGTTTAGATATTGGGGTATAGGCTTTGCTGTCTACGTGCTTGTTGGTAACAGTTTCTGTTTACTGCAAAAAGAAAATCAATCTATATTGCTGTCTGAGATCTAGTTTTACTTAATTCCAAATACATTAACTTCTGGTACGTATCTCATCAAACGCAGTAAAATTGATTTAAAAAAACACATTTCTGTTTATTTGACTTTGAATTGAACATTTACTGACATCACCAGCACCAACACCACCATCATCATTATCAATATCAGCAGCAGCAGGATCCCTCGCTATTTTTAAACACACATTAGAGATATAAAATATACAGGCCTTCACAGTAACTTGGTCCAGTAAAACAATCACCTCAGAACACACAGAATGGGGTTGTTGGGGAAGTATGTAACTGTACTTGAGTCACTGTTACTGTGATCTTTACCCAATAGCTTACTCTCTAAGCCGTGATCTCCATTTTGGACCTGGCTTATAATGCCATTATACAATAAGCTCATGTTCTAAAGTTACGTGATTATTTCATTGCTCTCCAAGAAGATGATACAAATCAATCAATGTTAGATGTTTTTCTTTTTAAAGAAATACAAAGCCTTGAAGTCACACACAGTAGTATCCTTTAGATTAACATTTTTTATACCTTGAATATTAGTTTGTGTAATTTTATAAGAAAGCACTAAATTGAGCATAATAAAAATCGTATATCAGCATATATGTGATATATGTTATAATTTAGAAAGTTGGCCATTATCTTCCTCTATATAAGTTTTCATTTCTTTGTGTTTATTATTTTCTTGCACTAGCACACTATTAAGCCTCATCTTTAACTATATGGCCATTTTCTGGTTAAACAACAATCCAGTCATATTCATGGGCCTGGATCTCATCTTATTTTTAATGCTACAGTGGCCAATACTACTAAAAAGATTAATTTTGTTTCATTTCTTTCCTTATAGCCTGTGATGGTTAATATTAAGTGTCAACTTGATTGGATTAAAGGATGCAAAGTATTGTGCCTGGTTGTGTCTGTGAGGGTGTTGCTGAAGGACACACATTTGAGTCAGTGGATTGGGAGAGGCACACCCACCCTCAATCTGGGTGACCACTATCTAATCAGCTGCCAGCGCTGCTAAGATAAAAGCAGGCAGAGGAATGTGGAAGGATTAGACTGGCTTAGTCTTCTAGCCTACATCTTTCTCCCATGCTGAGTGCTTCCTGCCGTTAAACATCAGACTTCAAGTTCTTCAGCTTTTGGACTCTTGGACCTTCAAGCCCAGACTGAAGGCTGCACTGTCAGCTTCTCTACTTTTGAGGTTTTGGGACTCATACTGGCTTCCTCGCTCCTCAGCTTGCAGATGGCCTATTGTGGGACTTCACCTTGTGATTGTATGTGTGAATACTCCTTAATAAACTCCTCTTTATATGTATATCTGTCCTATTAGTTCTGTCCCTCTAGAGAACCCTGACTAATACATGGCCATAGCTTAAGAATAACTTTTAGAATATATTTCTATATGTATAGAAATGGTGCTACTAAATTGATTAAGTATTGACAGGAAATAGTCAATTCAGTCTATCAACTATTACAAAACATTATTCCTCTGAGATTAGTGGTATTGAAAGAACTGATATATTAGTTTGATATCAGATTGGCATCAGCCAAAACAGGTGACATAAGCAGATCCCAGAATGGCTATACAGTTTTAAAATAAAAGATTACATTGTTTTCATTTTGTTGATAATCTTGCTTTGTCATGAAGACAATAAAGATGTGACTGCATTGAATTACCCATATTCCTTTTTAGAAACTGAATAGATCTTTTTAAAAAATTAAAAAGATCTTCACAGGAATACTGACAGTGGAATATTTGTGACAAATTATCATTTACAAAACTTTTAATGTCTAAACTGATGTCATCTGGTGTCTCACATAAAGCTGAGGCAATGTCCCCTTTGATTCTTCTGATGGTTTGATTGACTATTATCAAAAATATCTACACTTTGGGAGGCTGAGGCGGGTGGATCACGAGGTCAGGAGATCGAGGCCATCCTGGCTAACATGGTGAAACCCCATCTCTACTAAAAATACAAAAAAAAAAAAATTAGCCGGGCATGGTGGTGGGCACCTGTAGCCCCAGCTACTCGGGAGGCTGAGGCAGGAGAATGGCGTGAACCTGGGAGGCGGAGCTTGCAGCGAGCAGAGATCGCACCACTGCACTCCAGCCTGGGCAACAGAGCAAGACTACTTCTCAAAAAAAAAAAAAAAAAAAAAACTACATATGTTGCTAACAACAGTATTAGATAACCACAACACAATTTACCACATATCCAGCTACTCATGACTTGAAAGAAACTTGCAAAATGAAAAGACAGAGAGCTGGACAAAGATAATTCAATCTCCACTGAGACTATGGCTAGTAGGGCAAAATACGTTTTTGTTTTTAATGGATCCAGCTAATTTGACCATTGAAATGAATTGTCAGTCTAAACAGAAAATCAGAGAAGTAGGATACGAAAATTATTTTATAATTATTTTAGCAGTTTTATCAGCTGCAATAGCTCATCACAGGAATGATATAGGTTGCTGCATGATCAATTAAAATAATAATTCACTAGTATGACCGAACAGGTCATATTTTGCTTCTTCCTCTCTTACTCCATGTATCCTTCTTGGAAAACAAAAACAAAACCTGTGTTTGATCTAGAGAAACCTTATAGTGGTTCCTAAAAGAGAAAGGGAGTGGGAGAGAGAGAGGAAGAGGAAGAAAGAAGAAGAAAAGTTTGGAAATGCATAGATTTAAGGACTTAAAGCATCAAAGGACTTATATAACAATCTTAGAATTGTTAATCTAAGTACATCAATTAGCTTTAATGTGATAATCTGAAAGTCTTCTCAAATTAGTTCTATATGATGAAAAAACTTGGTTTTTACTTCTTCCTTCCTCTCTCCCTTTCTTCTCTCTCTTTCTCCTTTTCCTCTCACCAATTCAGACCACAAAATAAGCAGTGTGATTGGTTGGCTATTTAAGATGGGTCTCAATTTCTTCCACTATATGACTATATATAGTTGCCCATGAATCATCTTAATGCTGATGTGGCATAATGTATAAAATCAGAATAATTTTAAATATTGGCTTCCATTCTTTGTTTCTATGATACTCTAATAGCTTTGTGGGAGGTAATTGGATTAAACAGAAAAGAGAGTAAACAAGTTTTCAGATCTACATTTATTTTCTCACTAGGTAACTAACTTTAAAAAGAAGACAGAAACCATAAGAGTAAACATTTAGACTTAATGTTGAGCTATGGTATTAGTATGATTTGAAACAGAAAGGATTTATTGTAGTAGAGAAAAAAAACTCTTCTACAACACAACACTTTAATTAACTTCTTTAATTGTGCCCAAAGGGTGTGAAATGATGGTTACCTTTATAAATTCGAAAATATATACATATATATAAACCAACATAATTGATGATTATAATTACTGCTGGTCAACTCATTTTAATCTATTAATATTATGTTTTCTTCTGTCCTAGCTGATTAAAGCAGAGGATTAGAAACTGCCTCCCTGACAGTCACATGATTTTCCCTAACAATTATAAAGCATTTTAGCCTTATCCCTGACCCCTCCATCTAGTACTTTCTACCTCATAAAGTGTAACAACTTTCAAAAGGAGACAAAGTAGATATTTTGTTAACAGTCACAGTTCATAGTGTGACACTGTGGAGACAGTCTTGGCACACAGCTGCTGTACAGGGACACACAGAGCCCTATAGTACAGTGAATGCAGGTAAAACTCTAGCTAGTACAGTCAAAAACATATTAACACCGGGTGAGAAATTGTTTCTCCATTGACTAAGAAAGCCCCAGCACTTAAAAAGACTAAATATATAATGCTGCATCAAATAGCAGTGGGGAAGAAAACTATAATATGTAAGTGTCCTCAGAAGTTTTGATACTGCCTCTTAGCTATAGTGCACAGTTTTAATGACAACCCTCTCATTAGCTCAGCCTTCCTAGACTATTTCAAACATTCATCATCTTATGTAGCTAACAGCACAGTTTGTGCAAAATTAGTGGAGGAATGAGGAGAATTAAAAAGGTCTTGCTGCTTAAGGGAGTAAAAAGCAGGTTGTCCTGAGCTCTTCATCTAGTCCTCTACATTTAATAAGGGCAAAACCATTTATCTTTCTACTCATAAATGGAACAGATACAGTGTCTCTCCCTCAGGCACCAGGAGCCACTGGGGAAAGCTAGATTAGGCCTTGAGAACTGATGCAACCTAGTGTGGAATGTTACTTCATGGAGCAAGAAGTTAACAACAGTCTTTGATTCTAAATATTTTTAATCTGGTTTGTCACACACACACAGAGGGAAACAAAAGGCAAAAAGATTGCCATTGCCAATTCTGCATTGTCTAAGCTGTAAGCACTGTGTCAGGATTTTCACAAATGGACACTCCTAAAGCAAGTTATATAGCTGAAAGTTTGCTTTTGGGAGGGTACTTGTGAAAGAAACAGTAAACCCCAGGGCTAGAAAGAAACAACATTTGATATGTAGAAATGCATTATTTTTATTCAGATGCCAATTAGGCTCTAGCTTCTTGCCACTTTAGTGGTCACTATTATTTTTGATCTGTGGGATAGTTCTGTCCTGAGTTCCAAGCAGAGAGTATATTGTTCAGCTTGGCCTGTGGTAGCTGGAACATAATAATTTGTCCTAGTATATTTTTAATTTCAGGATTGAAATGTTGGCTTTGCAACTTACTGTCAGAATAACTTATATACATAGTATTAAAAATAAGTATGTGGTGGTTTTATTAATGTACTCTTAAAGAATAATGAAACCTTCAGATCTGCTCTAATGAATTCTGATGAAGTGAAATGCTTAAGAATGATGTTCTTTGTACGTGCTTATTCCCCACTTAAGAAAACAAAAAAATCAGCCAAAAGAGGCAAAATCTCTGACAAGAATCTAGAGACGCTCTGCAAATTAATACTCTTAGTCTCATATATTGAGTTGCTATACATGAAATGAAAATTTCAGGTTTCTCCTTGCTTTTGGATCTCAGGATGATAAGGACAGGATTTTTTTGGCTTTTACTATTATTTTTAATTGACACATAATAATGATAGATATTTATGGGGTACAATGTGATATTTCTACAAATGTATAAAATGTGCAATGATTAAATCAGAGTAATTAGCATAAAGAAATGATAAATGTTTGAGGATAGTTTTTCTGTTGCTTTTTAAAAGTCTCCATCTTCGGCTTCCTTGCTATCCCACTCATTGGCAACATGCGTATATTTAGAAGGTATTTTTGAATGTAGCTTGCTAATGTTGAGAACACACAGCCACTGTGTTTTAGTATCGCTATGATACTGTAGATGTGACACACTATTTGTTCAAAAAAGCCTTGTTTATAATTATTGCACTTAATATAAGAAATGATGAGCTATATTAAAAAGCCTAGTTTTATTCTTTATTGCATTGGTCACTTTTTTCAGGGCAATCATACGCACACATCTGAAATCCATGTGTGTCTGCATGTATATGCGTGTGTGTGTGTGTAAGCATGGTTTTTAAAGAGAAAAAATGCTTTTGTGGTGGATAAGTTGATACGCTGATAAGTTCTACTTCACCATCCCTCTATAAATGAAGGCATGCTGGGCATTGTGCCATTGTTACATCACTATCATATCTTAATCTGCACATTTTGATCTTAATTTTGTATGCTTTACATAAACATAATACCCTCTGAAGCTAAATTCCCATTTGAATAACAGCCAAACCAAATATCACCTACTCCCTGCTATACTGTCACCAAAAACAAGAGAGATCAAAGTTTAGTAATGGTCAGTAAGAAAGTAGCTTTTATTTTTCTCTTCAAAAACAGTTATTATTATTATTTTTTTTTTTGGTTGCTAGGAGGGAGTATTAGCTAGCTTTAGAATCAGCTCTACCTGGGTCAAAACCTACCTCATTCATCTACTAGTTGTATAAACTAACACGAGTTACACTATGAATTCCTCATTGTGAATGAAGATAACAACACTTACTTTAGAGGATTGTTATACAGGGTGGCAAAATATAATTGCCTGGCACAAGGTAGATGTTCCTTTTCTGTCTGATCATTTTATTCAGAGACATACATTTTCCTACAAACACTTCTTGGTTGATCTTTACAACAACCCAATGAGGCAGCTAAGCCAAAAATTACTATGATCAGATAGGAAACTAAGGCCCATATAGCCAGTCATCGGGAAAAGTTTGGTAAGAATCCATATGACCTCCTCCAAGACTTGTAAATACTATCAACATACCATCAAATATTGGAAGAGAAATCTCTTTGGCCTGAAAATATTTTTTTCAAGTACATGTGGAAATGCATACATACTTATAGATGAAGATCTATGCATATTATTTAGATACATGTTTTTCTCAGCAATTTCTTAAGTTTAAAAAAAACACAATGTTTAAGTTTCTTGTATAATGGTCCAACAGCATTAAATTTATGTGAAGTGTTACATGCAAAACATTTTTATTATAAAAGTAAATTCCTGGTGAGGGCAGGCAGAAATCCAAACCAAAATAAAACAAAATTTCTAAGCACTCTCCCTTCTGTTTAAACTCAAAGCAGTGGACTAGCAATACATAAAGGTATGAGAAAATACTAAGAGCACCTAAATTTAGCTATGTTTTTTTCAGTGTAGCACGAAAAAAGTTGTGAATACTAAAAAGAAGCTGCACTCTCTGGAACTCTTAAAATCCAGGCCAGTTCTGGAAGCTGCCAGTGTAGTATAAGTAGCTGACAGCCTAAACACCCTCAATGCCACCTACTGCTGTTCCCTGGATTACTGCTCAGATTTGATTACTGTCTCCCTCATCCCTAAGGCTATCACTAGCTTTACACATTAAGAATTGTCCCTTTCAGCTAATGGTGACTGTGGGAACAGATAGGAATATGCTACATTGCCAACTCACTGCATGGGTGCTCAGTAACACCAAGAATATATACCAACAGAGGCATCTGCTGAGAAGAAGGCAGTGTGTTTTCAGACACTCAGGGGAATATGGTCGAGAGACTACATTGTATTAAAATCAACAGAACAGTGCATCACACTACAAGAATATTATGCTTTATAGGTAATTTTACTGAAATGCAAAGCACTAATTATAGAAAGGTACTGAAGCAACCTTATGTTTGTCTAACTCCTAATAGTAATTTCTGTGTCTCTAATTGAAAAGAAAGCCTGACTTCTGGCTCTCCTCAGATTTACACCACTGAAAATTAAAAATGGATGAACATACATACTCTTAAAACACTTTATTTGCACTCATATGACAATGCTCAACTCCAGTATACCTTGAACCAGTCACAATGCAGATGTCAACTTTCCTTAGTAGATCAAGACCTCCTGCAATGGCAGGGGAAAATATTTTTTTTGTCCTGAGCCTGGCATGGTGGTTTTTTTTTTGTACATTATAGATATTTAATAAAGTCTGTACAATTAAGCAAAATAAGTACAAAAACTGAAGAGGAGTGGATTTTCTATCTTGCAGTCATTTATTTTTTGTTGACGGCCAATAACATGTTTGTGTTGTTTGTTTGTTTGTTTTGAAGAAGAAGAAAAAAGATATGAGGCAATTTTAAATTTTGCCTAAGGTTTTATGGGACAGTGAATGCGGGGATAGAAGAGGACTGACAGGCAAATAAAACCTTTGTTGAGATAGTTGCACATGTGGGTTTAGCAAAGGGAAAGAATTCACCCTTTATTATCTGTTGTATGTTTTTAAACCCTGTGATATACCAAACATACATATATATGCAATGGTGTTATAATCCTCATTTTAAAATGAGGGACAAGATGCTCAGAAAGGCTAGGCACTTTCCCAAGGTCACTCAGTTAGTAAAGCGTGGTGCTGAGTAAATTCATGGGTCTGATCGTAAAGCCAGTGATTATTTTGGTATTACACAAACACCTATTTCTCCCTCTTTGTAAACTTTTTGTTAAGCTGGGAGCTTAAATCTGTTAGATAGCAGTCACCGTGTAGAAGCAATAGTGGAAGTGTCAAAAAATAATATATTCATTTACCTTAGAAATAAAATTAGAAGGCTTATCTTAGATTTAAAATTAGAAACGTTGAGTAAATGGGGAATGGGTGCATAGTAGATGTTTTAGCACACACCTATAATTCTAAATATTAGATAAGCTAAGTCTAGAGAAAAGCTGGAGCTTAGAGATTCATATTGCACCAGTAGAAACTAGGAAACCAGGTTTCTGCATTAAATCTAGCAGCCATTCCCCAAGAAAGGAGTCCTAAGATACCTAAGAAAGTGTAAACAGGCTCAGGATGAAGGAACACTGTCACTAAGTCAAAAAATCGTAAAGAACTAGTCTCACAAAGCAATTTCCATAGATTCTACCACCATAATCTTACAAAATATTTTGAGAATTATGATTACTTTTTATTTTTAAGTATATTTAATATACTTTAAACACACACATTTAAAAGATTTGCTAAATTCCTAAGAAATATTTGCTATAACACGGTGCATAGCATTTGTGGAAGAACACATCTACTATTTCATAATAAGCCAACGATTAAAAAACAATCTTATGTGCACATATGATTTCAGAGCCAACACTGAAGAAAGATATCTCCTTGGCATTCCTACAAACCTCAAAATATTTTGTGACTTTTGTGAATTTCATAAAGCCTATGAGTGAGATAGAAAAATATTATTGTATCCATTTACAGAAGAGGAATTAGTGACCCACAACCGATTTGGGACTTTACCCCTACAATGAATCAGTAGAAGAGTCACAAATTTACTGAAGTCTCCAGAAAAACTGTCCACAGGGTCAACCATGTTTGATGTGATTACTGCCTGTAATAACAACAAGGTCATATGTACTTTCCTGATTCCTAGTTCTTTCAGTATTTTATCAATCATGAAAGCATTAAAATTAATGTCTCTAAACTATTTTTGCATTCATGATGTCAATCTTAGCAAAAGCTAGTGAGATGTTATCATAGAAAAGGTCATCCAAAGAGAAAACGTCTAATCGCCAAGATAGGTTGCCCAGCATTTTTTTCTGTATATGTATTACCATTGCCTCCTCTCAGAAGCGGCAGACACATGAACTGTATGACAAACTCAAATGCTGCTTTAGAGGGAAATCTAATTTCCCTCAGGTGGTAGGCTTATTTACTTGTGAGTTTTCTTAAGTGTCTGGAAGAAACTTAGTTTTAACACCAAAAGGAAGAGTCTAGTTTCTTTTTCCAGGCCCACTATCAATGAAGGGAGTCCAAAAGAGACTACAATGCTATTTTTGATGAGAAGAGTTCCATGCATATTTCCCACTTCTTTGTGTCTACCTAATCCTCTTAAAGTTACTAAGTTCCAGGTCAGGGTGGGGGTAAGTGTCAGTGTCTAATGTATTGATTGCCCTCTAGTGGATGGAGCGTAAAGAGTTCTTGTTAGTATGTGACGAACCTAAATATGAAATTTGGAATATTCAAAATGTTGCCTCCATATTTTCAAAGGACAAACTTGGCAGCTATTTTTTTTCATTGTGCTCTTAGACCACATCTTTAAGTCAATCTATTTCTATATCATAATTCTTGGGTTGCTATCCAAAAACAACAGGTATTTTTGCAAGTCTACTATGTATAAGTGACTGTAACACAATCTGTGAAGGGTAAAAATAAGTACTGTATAATACATGGTCTCTGTCTGTATACAGTTCAATTTTATCTCAAATGTGATACGTACAACTGAAAAAACAGCACAAAGTATCTTTTACTGGTATTAAATGAAAACTACATTCTTCAGATGAGTAAGGCTATTGAGTTTCAAAAGCAAATATCGTCTCACACCCACCCTCCATCACATAACCCTGCCAGATCTTAACACAAGCTTCACAATAGGAGAGAGTAGAACATTAATGGGGTCATGAGTTGAGGAAGCCATAAAACTGAAGTCTTTAATAGCACTGTACTCCATTGATGTATTTAAACTCTAAAGACTTCTTTAAATGTAAGATTGTTAATTTCCACCTTTGGGGTAATCATAACTGCATGTTTCTCTAGGTAAAAGGTAACTTAGAACTTTTAATATGAAGAAAATATTTGAGTAATAGTTTTTAATATATTTAGCACTAATTAAATGATGTCAGGGTAAGGTTGAATGAGAAACTATATGTATGTCACTTAAGTCAGCAAAGTATACGAATAAAAAGTTATCCAAATATTTTCCTGTGAAAAGCCCCACAACCTCCTTTTTTCCACCACCCATCCATAACCTGAAAAACCCTTCCTTATTCCTATATCATAGTAATTACACTGTTGAATCGTTATTACTTGTTTACCTCTCTCTCTCTGCCTTACTAGACTCTGAGCTTTCTTTGTATTTTCTCCAAAATTTATAATCACTAAAGGCACAGAGTAAGTGCCAAATTTAATAAAAATATCATTGATTGAAAGAATGAAATGTAGTGGAAATTTCAGGCACTCGTGGAGATACTACTGGTTATGGGCACCTAGTAACATGTCTCAAACTTGAATATGTAGAAGACTATCTCGTCTTCCTGGCTGTTTATTTTATTTGTTTGCTGCCACTGTGAACACACAAGTGGGCCTTATGAAATTTAAATCAAAATTGCACTATTTATATTAGCAATTGAAAAAGGACCATATTCTTACTGTTTTTCAAAGCAATCCAAATAGGAAAAAGAGCCAAATTAAGGCACGCAGTAAATTATCTAATCATTGAGCCACAGAAAAATGACATTTTTATAGAAATTTTTAATTCCCCATAAAACAGTTTCACATTTTTAGCCTGATGAGAAAAGTAATATGTTCAAAATTAGGAAACTTAAAGGAAAGAAAGTTATGTGTTTTGAAAACTAAGATTTCTTGCTTAAAATATAAAAATAGTTGATGCAGGAGTAAGGAGAGTATCACTGAAGTCCTCATATTTGTGACTAAAAAGAATAAAGGGCCTGTACTAATATTACAACTATTTCATATGAACCAGTTCTAGAAAAAACAATCTTTACGTAGGTGCCTCTGATATCTAAGTGCAAAGAAACATAAAATAACAAAACAATACAAGCAAGAAGATAGAATTTAAAGAAATGAAAAAGAGGGCAATAGAACATGAGAATGATGCTCTAAAAAAATTAAAGATACATCTGACCCTTGTTTAGTTCCTAAAATATGCTTTATATAGAAAAAATTAAAAGAAGCAACAGAAAGAATGAAACGAAACAAAATACATCTATAAAATCCCATTCTCTCTTGTAATAAAAAAAAGTTGTCCTAAAGTGTTAAACAATTTTTTAAACATTTGTTATTCATATTACCTTGATGGGGAGCACCATGCGGGCCAGAGGTAGGACAAGCAGAAGCCCCTAGAAGTATAAAAATGAGATGCCTCTGTTCAACCACTGCTCTTCTGTACATCCTCATGAGAAGGAAAGGAGGTGCCCATTTACTCTTTCTAATTTCAGCAGGTGCAGAGCCATCACTCATAGTCACAACATTCTTCAGAAAAACAGCCAAGATCCAAACTGCCCAAATTTTTGACCACTGTCCTAGAGATACTGGAGATAGCTAGTTTTTCCCTTACAACAATAAAGTACTAAGAAATAAATATAGGCAAATAAATACTTAATACTAGTTGAAAATTTTTTGATCTCCAACTAGTTTAAGACTAAATGTGAGCATTGACATCCTTTTTTTTTTTTTTCTCTCTAGCTTCAGGACTAGAGTAGAATCATTTGGCTTGCCCATCTTCCTAAGTATTCTTTAAGCTTCAGAAAAGCAAAGGCCCTGGTGATCTTGTTCACTGCTATATCTCAGTGCCTAGATAAGTTTTTGGCACATAGTTGATACACAATAAATATTGGTTGAAACCAATGGAAAAAAAAAAAGACAGTAGCCTCCTACTCTACTTTTTCCTTGGGCCTTCCTTGGCTCTTGCTTAGTCTACTATAACTCTGGGGTGGGAAGTTAAGAAGACATTTTCTCTCATAGGCTCATCTTACATCAGCTCCTCATAAGAGAAAAGAAAGAAGAAGGCAATTCAAAGAAATTCAATAGCAAGAGTCAAGAGAATGCTGATCCCAGTTAAATTCTACTTTAAAAATCCCTTTATTCCATCCATTAGAAGCCACGCTTTCTGGTTCTGTTGCCCAGTTTTATTCTCAAAGGGACAAAGGGCTAGTGAAAAGCTAGAAAGCCTTGGGTTTTGTAGAAGTTAATATATAACAGACCATATTTAATAAGCAGATTTGTTGAGTACAGGGATAACTACTGTAAAGCCTTCTACTTAAGACAAATCAAATCCATTGATTATTTTTAATATTTTGCCCAATGCTTTCCTTTTCGTGGTGTGTAAAACAAACCCCAACACAAAAATCAATATTGCAAAAAATTAAGTGTATGTTTTCTGAGAGAAGTACTCAGGGAAAGAACACCAATACTCATAGTTAGACACCAGTGGAAATGTAGCCAAAATGTTCCTCTTAAAGTCTCCTCTGATTAGTTAGCATAAGTACAACATTTTTATAATCTTAAGACGTTTTCTTTATTGCAGAAATACTTGAGCTAAATGCAAGGTTAGCTTTCAGCCAAAAAATGCTGGATACACATGCACAGGATATTATTCTGTAGAAGACCTTATGAATTTCTACCACATTTTCAAAAGTAATTTGAAACAGAGCAGCATAAAATGATATATGGACTTCTTAGTGTGAATTTATTTGAACCTCAGAGTAACCTTAATTTTCTTAGAGAGATCCTAACTTTCTGGTTCAGTTGAATGAACCCTGTGGATCATATTTTCCTGGGTGTTTTAGTTACTAAGAAGATTTTTCATGAAAAAACAAAACAAACAAAAACCTACCAGTGTTTAATGTTTTTTAGCATCAAGATTACTAATTGTTAAATTTAATATTTAATTTAAAATAAAGTAAACATCAAGAAGTTTGGGAAAGGTTTCCACTTATTTAAATGAGAGTTTGATAAGAAATAAAGCAACGTTTTAAGTCTGAGGACTTAAGAAAATTTCCTTGTATATTGTCTAGACTTGCCATCTCACCTCTGACACGATGAAGCCTATGATGAGAAAATAGAATGGCAATAGAGCAAATGTGTGAATGGGGAAGAGAAAAGCAGGCTGTGCATACAAGTCTTCAGTAATTTCACTAATGAAGAACTGTAAAGGGGCATGTCCAATGGATGAGGAGAGCAACTTTACATAACAGACTAGTAAGTCTATAAATAGCCTTTACGTTCTTTCTCCAAGAACCTCTAATAAAAATGTTATATTTTGGAGAATAAAATGAAAACCTAAAAAACAGCAGTAGTAACAAAAACAACTACTACCATTCATTGCATGCTTATCATGTGCTAGGAACTGTGCTAACAGATTTCCATGAATTATCTTATTGGCAACATTTAACTGAATGCCGATAGACTTATAATAGGCTTTGTCTCCTAAATCTGTTCTCATCATCCACCCTCACAAACAGACATATAGTTGGTGTGTCTCAGGAGTTATAATGACAGAGACTTGATAATATGAATAGAAAACAGAAAAAAATTGAAAATTTTGTTAGAACAATGACTATGAGCAATCTATTGTGTGTATTCTTTTCATTCCCTTAATGTTGTTTTGCTTACCTGTATCTGTGAACTCCAGTTAATGAACTAGTTTCAAGGTCGTTGAGAAGATAGTGAATTGAATAGGTATGTATATGTAACAGTAAGAAAGGGAAAGAAAGAAGAAAGTGAGAGAGGGTGTAGGGGAACACAGGAGAGAGGGGAGAAAGCAAAGCTGAATGTAGATTGAATAAGAAACACACCCTGCAGGTCCCACATTTGACCACCGTTGTTATGGAGTTAAGGGTTTGCTTTTATATCTTCTTTCTTGGACACAGTCAGTGGGCACTAGAACATGTCCATAAATTCATGGTAATGTCGTATAAATAAATTCGTTTAAAAAATAATGAATAGTTCTTATTTGTGCTTCCAAACATTAAGAAAAGAAAAAATAAAACCTCTTGTACTGTACCATGACTACTTTTTCAACAGATGCTTCCTTCCAGATTAAGGACATTTTACAGCTGTCTGAGATCCTTGTAGAGCTTTACATTGCAAAATATGAATCAACCCAGAGCTTCTTTTTCTCTTTGTTCAACGACAAGAATTCCTGGTGAAAATTGGTCCCTGATTTCATTTTATGAACTACAGTGGATGCTTGAGTAGTATTCAGACACATGGTATGTAACCTCTCATTTCTTTCATGTACATTATTTTCCAGGAAGGTCACTTCTTTCTGTTTAAATTTTAAATAAAAAACATACAAGCCAATGGCATGATGCTCAAATTGAGTTAAATGCAGCAAAGAAATTATATGCACAATATAACAGTGCTTTGCTGATGTTTTATGTACAGCACCAAGCAGCAAAGGTACAACTCCAAGACTTTGATCTGCACGTTAAAAGCACAGGGTACCTTTATAGATCCAAACTTTAATAGCCACAGAAGCAAAACAAAACCAAACCTAAACGCCCTCTAGAATTTACCTGTTAGGATATATATGCATCTCTTCCTTTTTAGTTAGCTAGTTTTCTGTCTTCTGATTCTTTTGTGCCTTTTCATAAATACGTCCCTCGGCTTTATAAATCTGAAGAGAAAAATCAGCACCTTTGCAAATTAACTAGTGCAAAGGAAAATGAAAGAAACATCTTCTTTCCTGATATTTGACTCTTTGAAAATTCAGACATTTATCAGGTTCCCTAAGCCCCATGCTCTGAAAAAGAGACAAGTTCCACTCTGCTATTCCATATACATCACAGCTGACTGAAATCTTTCCTCAAAGCAGGATAGAAACCTAAAGCATTGAGAGGTAACACTATGGATATCTTCCCAGCCTCTGCAGCAGAGACAGAATGTAGGCAATAACAAAAGTTGTTTAACTATGTATCATTGAGAGTAAAATACTCTTAATCCCGAAAAACATGCATAACTATGTTGTCTTCCCATTAAAACGTAAATGAATGTTGAACATTAGAAACATTTCAAAAAAGAATATGAAAGACATTATACGCTATCAGAGGAACTGGTGCATAAAGTAGAAAGTGTCAAAGGCTCCTGGGGAAAATTGCAGCTCCATGGCAAAGGAGGGAGAAAACTGATTTTTGTGTTTTTGTAGCTGTATTCACAGCATCAGGCAGAACTGTTTTAATGTTAAAACACTCCCTAATACCCCAAGAGCCCATGCTTTTCAGCTTGTAAAACTTAGTAAACATGCAGGCCTAGAAGGATTCAGGTGTTCTTATTCACACAGCTGATTTACAGCGACTGGCTATAATGCAGAAAGTATCATCCCGTAAGCCTTAAGGTATCTTAGAGTGGGGGAAAACCAAGAGGGAGTCTTTTATTTCTGCTTTACTTACTCTTACAAGGATGGTAGGACTAAGTAAAGGAAAGAATGCAAGAACCCTGTACAGAGGGGAAAAAACAAATAAACATGAAACACAGTTCTATGACTTCCTTATTTTCTTAATGCTGGTTTTTCTTTCATTATTCAGAAAAAAATATATTTTTTTCCAAATTTGTGAATATGTGTGGTCTTGTCCCCTGGTTAGCAAAACAGGCTTTATTATGGAAGTGAGAAGTGTCTGTAGAAATTGCAAACAAAACTAAGTGCATTCTAAGCCCCTCACAGCTAATACCATTATGAATGCACACTTTTCTTTAATGGTGGTGGGTAAGAATATATTGAAAATATAATAATTTAATATGTTAATAAATAAATGTCCCATCAGTGAAGCTCTATGTGCCCCAACAGGAGCCTTTTGAGAGGCATTATTGATAGTGGCCAGTAGAGGACAGAAAAGGTTGAACTCAGAGCAGATGAGAGGTAATGTGGTCAATAAGGGGATCAACTAAGCAGATAGGGAACCCCAAGTCAAATAGAAAAGGCCCTGCAGAACTGTCACAGTGTTAAATAGTGTAAGCCAAGTGAGGTCTTTAGAAAGGTCTCATATTCTGAGTGTTTGTCTCTTCTGTGCTACAAACCTCACAATGCTACTTGGAGGTGGCATATCACATTTGCCCCATTTGGCTTGCTGTACCTTCTCTCACTGTTGTGATAACAGAAACCCTTTAATGCATCTTAGCTGCAGATGTCTTCTTGCTTTTGTATCTCAAAAGGAACAGCAAAAACCTGCCAGAGGCACTGCTTGCCCTGCAGGTTTGTTCTCTTATCATCCATTTTAGCTGATGTATTTGTACGTCTTATATTTCTGTACCATAGTCATTTCATCCAGAGAGGATTTTGAGGGAATACATGTTATGTCAAGGGAACCAAGGACAAAATGGGCAAAGTGAGACTAATTTTATCATGCAGGGGATGCGGCAGCTGCAGCAAAGAAGCCACTACTGAACAGCAAGTTATAAAATCCCAAACTGCTCCTTTTGGAGACTGAGTTTACACCTTACATTAAGAATGTACTGATAGTGCCCTCTGCCCTTTAATAGCAGCACTGTGACTTCCTGATATGTTGCTTTGGCCCTGAAGAATCAGGTCACATAAAACAGGAATGCTCTATACTTAAGCAGCACCTTTTATCTGGCAGGCTAAATCCCCCTTACAACTTCTGGTTCATTAACTCTCATAATACCTTCCTGAGGTGACATGTATAAACCCCATGGTTTATAGATGGAGTAACAGAAAAGTCACAACACAGTTAGCAGACTGGCTCCGACTGTTACAATATATCTTTCCACAATGGCGATTGATTGTAGAGCTCTGAGCTCCAAAGATGTAGACATAACAATTCTCAGGAAACTGTCCTGTGAACTGAAATGCCACTGAAATGGCATGCATGCAACTACAGGAGGAAAAAGCAATGTTGTTCTTTATCAACAACATTATACAAAGCGAACCTTTGACCATATGCGTGAGGTTGACATTACTGGATCTTGAAAACCCTTTCCCAAGCAGAGACTGACATTAATACAAGCAGTATTAGCATTCTCAGTCTGATGAGCACAAATGGATAGAGGAAGAATCTAGCAGCATCCCAGGTCATGGGATGGGTGTGAATTTAGGGCACACTACCAGAGGCAGCATGTGGGACAGGTAGCAGAGATTCAGGAAAGGGAAAGTAAGAGTCATGATCTTAAATCTCAAGTCCAAGGATGAAGCCAATTTAAAAAAACAATAGAAGCAGATCTGTATAAGAGGCAGAAGAAGTGATTTGGTCATTAATTAGACCAATTGCACTTTTGCCAACAGCCTCTGTGGTTTAATAAGAATACTGAACATTTAGTGGCTTGGACACTTTTTGTCTTTGATGTCTTCATTGTCATCAAGATAATAATCTCATCATAACATTATTACCACCAACTTCAAGCTCCGCATCATTACAGTAAGGCAGAATCTCCAATTTTCCTCCCTATGGTCTAGATAATAGGCCGTGCATTTGTGGACCAAAGTGAAAAATTCAGCTCCTTCTATATGGTAATAAAACAAACAGAGCATCTGACTCTTGATGATCACTTAGTAGGCCTTCTCCTTCTCTGGAAGGTGCAGCAACCCTCCTATCAGCAACTCTCATTCTTTTAGTTTATGTTCTGCACAGCAGAGAGATAAAGTCTAAACCGTTAGCTGATGATAGGTTTTTTGGAAAGAATAATTGTCCTATGACATCTAAGAAAAAATAGGGGAAAGGTAGTAAAGCTGCCTTGATCCTTATGAAAAACATATTCGCTCTTGTGTGTGTGTGTGCACATGTGTGTGCATGTGTGTGTTGGGAATATAGAGAAAAGAACAAAGGAAAAGAGGAAAATTAAGTTTATCATTAAAACACCAGTGATGGCAGTACAGACACGGCTGCTGAAGATACCATGTAGATGAGTAGACAAGACTGTTTATCACGTATTTGTTATACTGGTGTAATATATATCACTTCACATGTAATGAGCTCTTTATTCTCACCCCAGACTGATTCCACATTGAGTGAGAAATCTATGAATATTCAGAGGCAAAACCTGTCTTTGGGCCTAGAGTTTTGTCCGACATGGGGATAGCTATAAAATTATTTCACCAACTTCCTAAATTTAGTTTTGTATTTGATGCATAAAACTTTTTCAAAAGGGTTGACATTGATGCTCCTAGGGGACTGAGGCAGTTGATGCTGTTCCCTTTTTGTTGTATCACTGGATTTACATGCACCAAGGAGTCATTTGAGAGTGATTTTTAAAAGTTATGTCTCAAGTGTCCCAGTGTTGCCTCTAGTAGCATTTGACATCTTGGTAACACTCTGAAATAAGCTCAGACTCAAGCTCTGCATCACACCAGAGCAAAGTCCTTAGGTTTAGAGTTCTCACTGGACAGAACAAAACATTCCAACCAGTCTTATCAGTGGCACATGTACTTACTACATATCATCTTGATTACTTTTTCCTTCATGCTCTATAGTATATAACATATTTGAGGAACAAAGTAATTAAAGTATTTGCCCACCCTTACATTTTGATTGAAAGAGGAATGAACTGGCGTGTAATTAAAAAAAATCTTTAACTGTGGACACTTACTGAAATACTGATGCTTACTGGGTTTATATTAATACTCTCCCAAGACCTTGCTTTCCTTCTGCCTTTTTATGAAAGCTTCAAGTGATTCTCTGAAAGGGGCACAAAATTGAGTAACAACAGGGCAGAAATTTATCACTTGGATGTTGGCAAGTGTCTTGTAACTTTTAAATTTAGAGTGCAGTTGCCTGCATTTTTCATCACTTTGACTAAAAGATGACCTGTTAACAATGTATTGTCTCTTAAATTTATAAATAAGTTTATCTTAGTTTTTCATGAACTTTAGCATTTGGTTCCAAGTACATAAAATATTTGAAATAAAAATTACTTAACTGGCTGGGTGTGGTGGCTCAAGCCTATAATCCCTGCACTTTGGGAGGCCGAAGCAGGTGGATCAACTGAGGTCAGGAGTTCAAGACCAGCCTGGCCAACATGGTGAAACCCCGTCTCTACTAAAAATACAAAAAAATAGCTGGGCGTGGTGGTGGGCACCTGTAGTCCCAGCTACTCGGGAGGCCGAGGGAGGAGAATCGCTTGAACCTTCGAGGCGGAGGTTGCAGTGAGCCAAGATTGTGCCATTGCACTCCAGCCTGGGCGACAAGAGTGAAACTCCGTCTCAAAAAAAAAAAAAAAATTACTTAACACCTTAACCCCTTCAGTGATGGAAAATGCACAAGCAGAAATAAAACACACAAGTTTTACAAAAGTCAAACCTTTTTTCTATATCCTATTTCTCTGCCATTCCTGTGTCCCGTTCCTACCATCAGATTTTGTCTAATGTCTTCCTTGAGTGGTTGAACTTCAGCAGATTGGTACTACCATTTCTTTACCAAAGGAGCTTGCTAATGATTTGCATTTTTTTCCAGCTAACTCTTAATGATCCATTTTCACATAATTAGTTGCTAACACCAAGACAGCAGGGCCTAAAATATCCTGACTGGCCCTGTGCTCACTACTGCACACTGGGTGTACTTCATTAAAGAGCTAAGGGTCCCTCCAGTTGCATCATGGGACTGCAGAGTCTACAGAACAAAGGAACCCACAGGAGCATGTATAGCTGCTTGTTACTGAAAAAATTATGAAGGCAGATCTCTCTGAAGCCTATTTCTTTCTCAGTATTCATGTCCACATCAACACCAGCCCTGAGATGACTGCTGGTGAGTTGAAAAGCTCTGTGAGTTGTCTACCGTGAGCAGCAACCTGGAGAAACTGCAATGTTGCTCTTTATAAATAATCACAGCTACTCCATCCTAAGGAGAAGAGCAAATAGGAATTCACTTTGAACAATTGAAATCTCTCGAATCCACAAGTCACATATACTTAGATCTCTGTACTTTATTTCAAATAAGTTGAAACATTTTTATTTTACTCTATCTAGTTTACTTTTTTACTTAGTTTTTTAGTTAGTTACTTGCTGTAAACTGAAGGACTATCTCTTGACAACGCTCTCTTTTGCCACCAGATGATGCATGCATTTTGGCAACCACAGTAATTGGGTGTCTATTCCAATTCAGGAAGAATTCTTATGGGAAGGAGATTTCCTAGGCATTCCAGGTATTTTACTTTGAGGAGACTGCCAAGAACTACAACATGTTCTGCAGTAATACACTAGCTGTGCAGGTTCTTGAGCAGCCAGATGGGCCTTGGATGTTGTCAATTTGTGGTTGATTTAAATAAGTGTTCTAGAAAAACTGTTGCATAAAGCACTTAGGGCCAAATATGCATACCTAATGCATGTATATTTGCTTAACCTCACCAATACTTTTCATCTAAACCAAAAGTATGATTTCTGTCATTTTATTTGTGTGTGCATGTGCACTAATACGTGAAATGATTTCTTAGTTATCACAAAAAGTACAAAAAAGCATGAGTCTCAAGAATATAACAAACACAAAAATAAGAACTAAATTCTGAATGATTGCCTTTATTTTAGGAAGAAGTATTTTTGCTTTACTCAAAATGAGATTCTTGAAGCATCTATTTATTTATTCACTCATTCATATGCTCAATAAATATGTCTATGTTAATCACTAGATTAGATGACAGACTATGATTGTGAACATAACTCCTAAGTGCCCTGTCCTCATAAAACTTACATTTTACTTGAGGAAACAGATCACAAACAAGTAAAAAGGATACAAGATAATCAAAGATTGTGCTCTGAAGAGAACAAAAGAAGGCAAGTAGTTAAAGAGTGATAGGGCTTGGGTGGGAGCAAGAGGTTGTTAATACACTGAGATGTGAAGAATGAGAAGGAGCCAGCTACACAAAAGTGAAGAAAAGGGCATGCCAAGCAGAGGTAACTGCCCTAAGCACGAGAAGTTTGGTATTTTGAGGGAAGATAAAGGAAGTCCATGTATAGCAAGAATCATGACCATGGTCCACATAGTCCAGAACTGCATCTGAGACAGATATACCAATGGACAGCATGAGGAAGGATAGGGTTATTGTCCACAAGTTCACACTCAGGCCTTATCTCTCAATTCTCATATTCTAAATTTCTCACCCAAAAATTTATTTAAATTAACTTGAATCAATTTATGACAGCCTATACTGCTTTTTTAGATGTAATAAATTTTGGTGGTTAGCTACTTAGAGTTTAGAGTAATGCTTTCATTCTATTTGCCCCAATTAACCTCTTGAATCTTAAAAAATTTCCCCTTTATTTCTTATGCCCTGAGACATAAGGGATATGTCTGCCCTCATTTTCCCACACAATCTTGCTTCTTACTTACTTTAGAATAATTCACTTTTGATCTTCATTTCATCCAGACTGAAGACTTTTGATCTTTTTTCAGTTTTTCTTATTGATTATGTCCTCTATTCCCTCAATTATTCTATGGCCTGTAAAGTTGACCTCTGCATAAGAAGAACTGGTACAGAATGCTTGGTGGCATCTCAGGAATTCAAAAGGCCTCCATACTCCCAAAACATTTTTCTCTAGTAGCCCATCAGTTGGAAAACAATGTTTGTCTTTGTGATTTCTTTAAATGAAGTTATTTAAGTTATTGAAGATCCCTATTTGCTAGTTAAGGGTGGTAATATATTAAATCACCATCAACCATTAATTAACTTCTAAAATAAAGCCCTCTCTATTTGTCCAGTGTCCAGGTATGGGACACTGGACAAGTTATAGGAAAGGGACTGAAAATCTGGAGATAGGAGATCAGAGTTAAATTCCTGAATTGGCCTTTTATTTCTTCTGTGAGTCTAGACCATTTCTGCAGAGGTGTATAACATATTGGTTGAGAGTACAATGTTGGGTTCATACAGACTTCATTAGAATCCTGATTCCACCACTGACCAGGATAATCTTTTAACGTCTATGGCCTTCATTTACCTCACCTGTAAAATGAAGGAACCAACTGTGCTTAACTCATAAGTCTGTTGAGATAATTAAATGAAATAATGCAGGTAGTATGCCTGGCCCAAAGTTAGACTACAATGCAGTGTTACTATAACTGTTCACCTTTCTGAGCTTTTTTTTTTTCCTTATCTGTAAAATGGAAACAAGATTTCACCAAATAGCAAGGATGCTGAGATTTACAAACTTGTATTTGCAAAATTAATAGCATAGTTTAGAGACAGACAAATATAGAAGCCAGAAAAAAAAATACTGATAGAGGCAGGAAATAATCACTGTAGTTGATGCAGTGCTCTACCGCTCAGATGCCTCAGCCTCTGTGACTGTTGTGAGCAGACATCTCTCATCTTTCAGCCCACTTCAGGATTGTTTTGGCTGTGTCCAATCTATGCAGTCCTCCCTAAAGCAGCTTGTCCTCCATTAAAGAGAAACACAAAAGCCTGATCCCTTTGTCTACTGTGGTATAACATTGAATGGCTATCGCAAATTCTAAAATTCCCATGAAGACACCTGAGGACTTCCCTGATACTACATTACAGCCCAACTTATTCTCTCAGTTTTGCTTTCTTTCTTTCCTTTTGTCAGGTGGAGACCCAAAGAGCACTCTCCAATAAACCTTCTGCAGTCTCTATCTCAGAGTCTTCTTCTAGGGAACCCAATCATGTGTCCTGTTCCATCAAAATCTCTTCTTTTGGCCCTAGAGGTTGCTACTTAACTTTTAGTTTGAGATTTGTTGCTATGTCAAATTAATTTCTAAAGATCTCAATCTGATAATATTTTGGACTTGCATCCACATAGAATGCCATCATTTTTTAAGTAACTTTTTCAATGTAAAATAAAACAGAGATAGAAAACAAATTTACACACAAATAAATGTACCTTAATAAAATATTATAAAGCAAACACCCTTGTAAACCATCACTCAAATCAAAAACTAAAATTTTGACATCAACTCAGCAGCCCCTCCATGTTCCTCATCCTAACCATATTGTCCTCTTCTCCCCAAAGTAACCACAAAAGTAAAACAATTACTCACATTTCTTTCTATTTTTACCATTCAAAGGTGCATCGCTAGACATCATTGTCCAGTCGTTACCATTTTTTATACTTGATATGTCCTTTAAGCCTATTTTATTCTACAAGTTTCTCCTTCATTTTAAAAAATGTCCTTTAAAATTTATCTGTTGCACAACTTGGGTAATTTGACATATAATTTACTACAGTCCAGATTTTGTTCATTGCATTCTCATGGTGCTGTTTAATGTATTCCTTTCTCTTTAGTATTTCTTGAAAATTGTCAACTGGATCCAAACGCATGATAAGACTCAAATTTTATCTCTTTGGCAAAATCCAGTCGTATTGTAGTTTTTCCTCAGGAGACACAAAAGGTCTTACTGTCTCTCTTTTTGTTGTTACGCACGCTTAATGCTCAATATCTATGCTTGTTAATTCATTGCCTTTGCAATACGGTGATATTCTAACTCTATCATTTCTTTTTAAATTAGTTGCAATGTTTTTATAACAAGACACTGCTCCAAATACACTAATTGGTTACCCAGTGGTAAAATTTTTATAGAAAAGGAAAGATAAATCCTTGTGTCTTTTCCTTTATTCACCAGAAAATGAGGTGTTTGACTGTTATTTAGGTTACTAATTGTTATATATTAATATCATTATGAAATTATGAATGTAAATATATTTGATGGGTTTCAAACCATTTTAATTACTAGTTCTATTAAAGCTCAAATTATCCCATCTCTGCCCAGTAGGAGCCTCTTTAATTTTGCTCCTGAGTTCAATTTGACAGAACAAAAGTAGATTCCTATAGCGTTCTTGCTATCTGATATAATTACATATTATAAGCTTATCATGTACCCTTCCTATCCAAGACCTTTTATGTGTAGAGAAATGGAATCACCTATTTCTGCAAAAAGCTCTGTTTTATTTTAGTGGAAAATTGTATTAAAGATCACCACTACAGTGTTGACCACTGTTTCTAGAACTTTTTTATGGATAGAGATAGGAAATAATATATGTGTGAGTATATATATATATATATATATAATTATATATTTATAATATATAAATTTATTTATAATATATAGTTATACTCTTACATATAGTTTATATATATGTTATATGGATCAACATATATAAGTTATACGTAAGAGCATAATTACCTATTATAAATATTTATATAGAAAATGTACCTTGTATATAAATTACATATTCACAGTATGTGAAATATGCATGTATCAGAATTTTACATGTGACTTGTACATATAATTTTCCATCTCTGTACATAATTATTTGTGACTTCATTTTAATACTTCCAATTCTAATGCAGTAATATGAGGCTTCTATCTATTATTTACTATTTTATATCTCTTTCTTTCTACATGAAAAGCCCTGCTTCTCAAAACCACAGCAGATGATAGAATTGAACTATCACACAATTGCTCATTTGCTTGATCCAATAACATGAAAACAGTCTCAGAATAACAAGACTAAAACTATCATTCCAATACAGTGATTGAAAATGTTTAAATTTTTGTATATGTCATCTCCCCATTTCCTCTTCATTTTATTTTGTAATTGTGTTATATCTACATTGATATAATATATAACCATCTACATACATACATTTTTTCATTTAGTCACACTTTCATAGGTCCTTATGTATTAAATGATTACCACTGGTAAATATGTTGCTCTCTCTCCTAATAATTTTTGTTGTTTGAAACTTATTCTTCAGATTTCTCAGAAAGTGATCTTAAAAAGGTATTCTTCAAGTTCCTACATGTTGATGACATTTTTTGCTTTTTACTCTTTAAGTCAGTTCTTCTGGAGGCAAAATCTTTGCCCACATTTCCTTTTCGTGAGCACCTTAAATATGTCATCCCAATTACTTATGGCCATAAAGCATTGTAAAAGTATCTAATGATAATATAATTTTCATTTCATTGTAAGTTACATGTTCTTTTTAAAATCTGTATGCCCAGAAGATTTTTATTTATTTATTCTTCTTTTTTGCTTAAAGCCCAATAATTTTACTTGAATATATGACCAGGGCTGTGTAATGTGCTCTTTTCCCAACACCAAAGGGCGAGTATAATGCAAGCCTGACTTTAGTCCTCACTGTTTTGAGCAGTTTGCTCAAAAGGTCAAGAGACTATAACTATCCATCTACCTGTAGAATTAGTCTATAAACTGGTGAAATGCCAGTGATTTCTACTCCTTTACCTACTCACCGGCCTATGGGCACTGACTTTCTGACCATGGAAATTCATTTTTTTCCCTTTGTGTGGAAATCTTGATAAGCAAATACAAGTTTTTATGTCCTATGGGACAACCACAACAATGAGCATATTCATTAATTTAATTAGAACTTGTTTACACTTTTGCTGTCAACCATAATCATTTGTTTATTTGAACTAAAGTCACCTGACTTCATTAGAAGCATCAGTAGCTGTCAGTAAATGAAAGTGTGCTTGACTTTCATAATTAAGTGTAAATTTAAGAGGCTTATACAGCAGGCGATGTTTTCACAAGATGACAATAAAAATCAAGGACAGGGTCCTAGTTAAACTTAACCTTTGTGATAAAGTTAAGGATGGGGCACTAATTAATGTAGATGCTGTTTTCTGACAATACTCCTCATTTGTCCTTTAGTTCCAAAGTTCATTGCTTAGCCTTTTCTTTTTCAAAACAGAGTATGTTCAAGTTAGTTAATGGAGGCCCTGCATGTAGGTTTTATAGAATGTCATTTCACTTTGAAAATGGCATTATCTCTCTGGTCCAACCTAGAAAAAATGATATTGATCAAAAAGATAAAACCCTGAAGTTTCTTCTTCTGATCATCTTTTACCATTAACAGAAAATGCAATGTGTGGTGAAAAGAGGATAAATTTGGAGTCAAAGATGTGAAGTTTGAACTCTGGTTCTATTAATTACCAGCCAAGTAAACTTGAATGAGTTACTAAGCCTCTCTGTGTTGCGGTATCATCATCTGAAAAGTGGAAGATGTTGACATATTTGTTCTATTTCAAATAAAATACTGAATGGGAAAAATGGTGTAAACTATACAGTGGCAGATAATTTCTTTGTATGATGTTTTGTCAAGGGCTTATTTATGATGGAATTTCAAAGTGAACATGGTAACTTGGTGTTGGGTAGGATTTGTTAAACTATTTTCCGCAGAAACATATTGAGCAATTAATATTTGAAAACACATTTTATGCATTATGTGGTGGCAGAAGGAAGAAAAAAATTTTAGAGATCATATACCCGTCCCCCAATGCAATAGCAATATTAATGTAGATTCATTAGAAATTATATTGTCTCTTTTGGATTGGCTTGAGAATTATGTTTTTTTTTGTTTTTTTTTTTTTTGAGACAGGGTCTTTCTCTGTCACCCAGGTTGGAGTGCAATGGCATGATCTTGGCTCACTGCAACCTCTGCCTCCCGGGTTCAAGCAATTCTCCTGCCTCAGCCTCCCAAGTAGCTGGGACTACAGGTGCACCACCACGCCCGCCTAATTTTTGTATTTTTAGTAGAGACGTGGTTTCACCATCTTGGCCAGGCTGGATTCGAACTCCTGACCTTGTGATCCGCCTGTCTCGGTCTCCCAAAGTGCTAGGATTATAGGCGTGAACACCACGCCTGGCTGAGAATCATGTTCTGAAAGTAATGTATCCATCCTTTTACCTTAATAAATACTATCTAGCCAACAAAACTAAATTTTTTAATTAATGGATTGGAATTGATCAGTCGCCTTAGGATCATCCTTTTTATTATTATTATTGTTTTTTTGTTTGTTTGTTTGTTTTTGAGGCAGTGTCTCATTCTGCCCCCCAGGCTGGAATGCAGTGGAATGACTACAACTCTGCAGCCTCAACCTCCCAGGCTGAAGTGATCCCCCCACTTCAGCCTTCTAAGTAGCTGGGACTACAGATGTGTACCACTACACTTGGCTAGTTTTTTAAATATTATTTGTAGAGATGGAGTTTCGCCATATTGCCCAGACTGGTCTCAAACAAACTCCTGGGCTCAAATGATCCACCCACCTTGGCCTCTCAAAGTGCTGACATTATAGATATGAGCCAACATGCCCAGAAGACTCAACATTGCTTATACTAGCTCTTGCTGACATAAACAGGGCCTGGATGCCAACAAAACTATGAAGAAAACCAAGTTTCTTGTTGGCTATTTTCCTATACCCATGACCCCCACTGGCATCTTCTTTTTGGCATGCTCCCATCCCTACCCAGCTGCCTATTTTCTAACCAGCTTCTGTCCTAACCTGGATGTTAACTCAGTAGATACCTCATAATTGGGATGTTAGAAAATAACCAGTTTAAGGCACATATCCTCTCGGTGTTTTTGGTGTTTTATGAGGGGGAAAGAGAAGGGGCTAAAAAGATGAAATGTAAAGGTGAATGATTGGTAGGTGGTTATATTATGTGGGAAATTAAATATTTTGCTCAAAGAGTTTTTAAGTACAAAAAGTGCAGAGTTTTGAATCAGATCTCTCCAAAGCAAGAGGGCTATAGAAGAAACAAATAAACAAAACTTATAAAACCCTGATGTTGACTTATTTTCCTGTGGTTTGTTTCTTTCTCACAAACATAGACCATAGAATAAGAACGGAATTAAATTCAACCACTAATTATTTAGGTTCTTATTAGTCCTGGTTTTACCCCAAATGGCAATACAGAATATATTAATAATGGTCAAAGGCTACTGAAAAGAATGAGTGGGTCCTGTTTTGTGTCAAAGTTCATAACAAGGGAGGGGATTTGTACATAAAGAGAAAGGAATTCACACCTAGCCACCTGAATATCATTTAGTACATGTTCACAGTTAATATCACCAAAGTCTACAATTCTTTGAGCTCATAACTAGGAATTAAGACAAAAACGCAGTTCTGAACAAAGTAGGCAGCCTTGGACCCTGCCTTATACATTGGTCCCCAGCTCTTTTCCTGACACAAAGCTGCCATTATGGGGGTGATAGTCCTGGGGCCAGTTTCACTGACTCATAAGACAGAGTATTTTATTCTTGACTGTGGGAAACTTCAAAAAGCACAAAAAGGTGCATCACTGTGAATGTCACTGTCTTCGTTAAATTAAGTTTATTTGAGGAAGTTACTGAATATGGAGGACTAGATTTGGTAATCCAAAGTCAACTCTTCCCCAAGCCCCACCAAGAGTCACCTTCATCTAGTATAACTGGAAAAAAAAATTCTGCCTCTACTCTTTCCTTAATTATCCACTTAATAGCTGCTTTTCAATCCGATATATTCTTCCTTGTTGCTCTTACCTTCACTGAATAACCATTGTTTGTTTTGGTGCATAGTGCTGCCTGGAAATTTGGGACTATTTACTCCTTGATGTTACCCTGCTACCAATACTTTTGCTTATATGGAGGAGATGATGTAGAAACATTTACTTAATCTTTATTACATCTACACAATAAAGTAATTCTAAGTATTTAAAACATGCGTTAGTAGACTTTAATAAAAATTGCAGGTAATAAAAGGAAATTACAATATATGAAAGAAAAATGTAAAAGTGTATGCTAAGTATGACCACATACAAATAGTTCAAATGAAAAGTATCTTAAGCCCTTTGTGTGTTATTTATTTATTTACTTATTTTAATTTTTAATTTTGGGGGCACATAATAGATGTATATACTTAGGGGGCACATGAGATACTCTTACACAGTCATACAACACACAATGATCATATCATGATAAATGGTTATCCATGCCCTCAAGTGTTTCTCTTTTGTATTACAAAAAATACAATTAACTCTTGTAGTTATTTTTAAATGTATAATAAAATTATTATTGACTATATTCACCCCACTTGTACTATCAAGTACGTAGTCTTATTCATTCTTTCTAATCACGTTTGGTATCCATTGACCACCCCACCTCCCCACTCAACTACTTTCCCCAGCCTCTGGTAACCATCCTTCTATTCTCTACCTCCATGAGTTCAATTGTTTTAAATTTTAGCACCCATAAATAAGTGAAAACAGGTGAAATTTGTCTCTTTTTGCCTGGCTTATTTCATTAAACATAATCATCTCCAGTTCCAGCCATGCTGTTGAAAATGACGGGATCTCATTCTTTTTTATGACTGAATAGTACTCCATTGTGTATATGTATCACGTTTTCTTTATCCGTTCTTCTATTGATGACACTTAGGTTGCTTCCAAATCTTGGCTATTGTGAACAGTGCTGCGACAACCTTTGATATCCCTTTGATATACTGATTTCCTTTATTTTGGGTGTATAATTAACAGTGGTATTGCTGGATCATATGCTCATCAGATTATAGCTCTTGGATTTTGTTTTTTTGAGGAACCCCCAAACTCTTCTCCATAATGGTTGTACTGATTTACATTCCCATCAGCAGTGTACAAGCATTCCCTTTTTTTCCCACATCTTTGCCAGCATATTTTATTATGTGTCTTTTGGATATAAGCCACTTTAACTTGGGTGAGATGATATCTCATTTCAGTTGTGATTTGCATTTCTCTGACAATCACTGATGTTGAGCACCATTTTATATGCTAGTTTGCTATTTGAATGTCTTCTTCTGAAACATGTCTATTCAAATCTTTTGCTCATTTTTTAATCAGATTATTAGATTTTTTCCTAAAGAGTTAGTTGCTTGAACTCCTTGTATATTCTGGTTATTAATCTCTTGTAAGATGGTTGGTTTGCATACATTTTCTCCCATTCTGTGGGTTTTCTCTTTGCCTTGTTGATTGTTTCCTTTGCTGTGCAGAAGCTTTTTAACTTGTGATTGGTATTTTTGCTTTGGTTGCCTGTGCTTGTGGGGTATTGCTCAAAACGTTTTTCTCAGACTAATGTACTGGAGATTTTCCACAATGTTTTCACAAAATAGTTTTATAGTTTGGGGTATTAGATTTAAATCTTTAATCAATTTTTATTTGATTTTTGTATATAGCAACAGATAGGTGTTTAGTTTCATTCTGCTGCATATGGATATCCAGTTTCCCCAGCAACCAATGTATGTTTTTGGAAACTTTGTCAAAAATGCATTCACTGTAGGTGTATGGATTTGTTTCTGGGTTCTCTATCCTGTTCTGTTCATTTATATGTTTGTTTTGCTATCCCTCTGTAGCATAATTTGGTGTCAGGTAATGTAATTCATCTAGTTTTCTTCTTTTTGCCCAAATTAGCTTTGGCTATTCTGGGTCTTTTGTGGTTCCATAAAAATTTTAAGATTGTTTTCTCTATTTCTGTGAAGACTGTCATTGGTATTTTGATAGGGATTGCACTGAATATGTAGATTGCTTTGAGTAGTACGAACATTTTAACAATATTGTTTCTTCCAATTTGTTAACATGGAATATTTTTCTATTCCATGTGTCTTCTTCAATTTCATTCATCAGTTTTTTAAAATTTATTTTCATTGTAGAGATCTTTCACTTCTTTGGATATGCTAATTCCTATTCATTTAATTTTATTCATGGCTATGGTAAATGGAATTACTTCTTTTATTTTTTTTCAAATTGCTCACTGTTGGCATGTAGAAATGCTGCTACTTGAATAATGATTTTTTATCCTGCAACTTAATTTGGTGATCAGTTTTAGCAGCTTTTTGCTGGACTTTTTTTTTTTCAAATATAAGATCATATCATCTGTAAACAAAGATAATTTGACTCCTTCCTTTCCAATTTGGATGACCTTTATTTCTTTTTCTTGTCTGATTGCTCTAGCTAAGATTTCCAGTACTATGTTTAGTAACAGTGATGGAAGTGGGCATACCTGTCATGATCCAGATCTTAGAGGAAAGACTTTCAGTTTTTTCCCATTTAGTATGAAATTAGCTGTGGATCTGTCATATATGGTTGTTATTATGTTGAGGTATTTTTCTCCTATACTCAGTATATTGAGGATTTTTATCATGAAGGGATGTTGAATTTTAGCAAATTTTTTTCAGAATCAATTGAAATGATCATGTGGATTTGGTTCTTAATTCTGTTGATATGATGTATTACATTAGTCAATTCACATATGTTGAACCATTATTGCATCTCTGGAATAAATCACATGTGGTCATGATGAATAATCTTTTTAATGTATTATTGTATATATGATGTATCAATATTCATCAGAGATACTTGCTTGTGGTTTTCTTTGATGTATCTTTTTCTGGTTGTGGAATCAGGGTAATATAGGCCTCATAGAATAAGTTTGGAAGTATTCCCTCCAATATCTTTTTGGAATAGTTTGAGTAGGACTGATACTCGCTCTAATGGTTTGGTAGAATTCAGCAGTGAAGCCATTGGGTCCTGCACATTCCTTTACTGGGAGACATTTTGTTACAACTTTCATCTCATCACTTGTTATTTGTCTGTTCAGGTTTTGGATTTTTTTTTCAATTTTGATAGGTTGTATATGTCTAGGAATTTATCCATTTCCTCCAGATTTTCCAATTTATTGGCATATAGTTGCTCACAGTAGCTGCTAATGATCCTTTAAATTTCTGAGGCCTCAGTTGAAATGTCTCCTTTTTCAACTCTGATTATATTTATTTAGATTGTCCCTCTTTTTTCCTTAGTCTGGATAGGGTTTGCCAATTTTATTTATCTGTTCAAGAAACCAATTTTTTACTCCATTGAGCTTTTGTATTGTTTTATTTGTTTCAGTGTCATGTATTTCTGCTCTAATGTTTATTATTTTCTTCTACTAATTTTGGGTTTGGTTTGCTCTTACTTCTCTAGTGCTTTAAGATGCATTGTTAGGTTATTCATTTGAAGTTTTTCAAATTTTTTGATGTAGGCACTTAATAGCTATCAAATTCTCACTACAGTTTTCACTGAATCTTACAGGTTTTGGTATGTTGTGTTTCCATTATCATTGTTTCAAAAATTTTTTAAATTTCATTCTTAATTTTTTCATTGATCCATTGGTTATTCAGGAGCAGACTGTTTAATTTCCATGTATTCATATATTTTCTAAAATTCCTCTTGTTGTTGATATGTAGTTTTATTTCATTGTGGTCAGAGAAGATGCTTGACATTATTTTTATTTTTGAATATTTTAAGACTTGTTTTGTGACCTACATATGGCCTATCTTTGAGAATGATTCATGTGCCGAGGAGAAAAATGTGAATGATTCAGCCACTGGATGAAATGTTCTGTAAATATTATTAGATCTATTTGTTCTCATGCAGACTATGTCCAATGTTTCTTTGTTGATTTTATGTCTGGAAGACCTGCCCAATGCTGACAGTAAGGTCTTGAAGTCTCCAGATATTATTGTATCATGGTCTATCTCTCTATCTCTAATAATATTTAATATATATATTTGGGTTCTTCAGTTTGGCTGAATATATATGTTCAACTGTTATGCCCTTTTGCTGAATTGACTCCTTTTATCATTATATAATGACCTTGTCACTTTTTATAGTTCTTGTCTTAAAATGCAATTTCTCTGAAATACATATGTTACTTCTGCTCTTTTTTGCTTTCTGTTGATGTGGAATAGCTTTTTCCATCTCTTAATTTTCAGTCAGTGTGTGTCTTCATAGGTAAAGTGTGTTTTCTGTAGGCAACAGATCAATGGGTCTTGTTTTTTTATTCATTCAGCCACTCTATGGCTTTTGATGGGAGAGTTTAGTTCATTTACAATCAATGTTATTATTGATAAATAAGGACTTACTTCTGCCATTTTGATATGTGTTTTCTGGCGGTTTTGTAATCTTCTCTTCCTTCTTTCCTTCCTTCCTATCTTCCTTTTAGTGAAGGTGATTTCCCCTACTGGTATAATTTAATTTCATGCTTTTAAATTTTTATCCTTGTAGGTTTTTCTATTTAAGATTACCACAAGGCTTGCAAATACTATCTTATAACCCATTATTTTAAACTAAAGACAACTTAACATTGATTGCACAAACAACAAACAAACTAATAAACAAGTCAAAAGAAAACTAGTAAAAATTCTATTTTTAACTTCATTCCCCTGCATTTTAACTTTTTGTTGTTTCTATTTATAACTTACTGTACTATGTCTTGTAAAGTTGTAGTAATTATAATTTTTGATGGGTTCTTTTTTTTAGTTTTTCTACTTAAGAGTAATTTACACACTACAATTACAGTGTAATATTCTTTTGTGTTTTTGTATGTGTGTGCTTACTATTACCAGTGGGTTTTATACCTTTAGATGATTTCTTATTTCTCATTAATGTCCATTTCTTTCAGATTGGAAAGCTTCCTTTGGCATTTCTTGTAGAACATAGCTGGTGTTAATGAAATGCTTCAGCTTTTGTTTTTCTGGAAATGACTTTTATTTGCCTTCATACTTGAAGGATATTTTCACCAGCTATACTATTTTAGGGGTATAGTTTTTTTCTTCAACACATTAAATATATCATACTACTATCCCTTGGCCTGTAATGTTTCCACCAAAAAATCTGCTGCTAGATGTATTGAAGCTCCCTTGTATGTTACTTGTTTTTTTCTGCTGCTTTTAGGATCCTTTCCTTATCCTTGACCTTTGTGAGTTTGATTATTAAATGCATCGAGGTAGTCATCTTTGGGTTAAATCTGCTTGGTGTTCTATAAACTTTCTGTACTTGAATTTTGGTGCCTTACTTTATGTTTGATAAATTCTCTGATATTATCCTATTAAATAAACTTTCTACCCCATCTCTTTCTCTGCCTCCTCTTTAAGACCAATAACTCTTAGATTTGCCATTTTGAAGATATCTTTTCAATCTTTTAGGGGTGCTTCATTGTTTTTTATTCTTTTGTCTCTACTTGTCTATTTGAAAACTGTGTTTTCAAATAGCCTGTGGTCAAGCTCACTAATGCTTTCTTCTCCTTGATCAATTTTTCTATTAAGAGATGAATTCATTTCTCACTATGTCAATTGCACTTCTCAACTCTAGAATTTCTGCTTGATTCTTATTAAGTATTTAAATCTCTTTGTTTAATTTATCTGATAGAATTCTGAATTCCTTCTCTGCATGATCTTGAATTTCTGTGAGTTTCCTTGAAGCAGCTATTTTGAACTCTCTGTCTGAAATGCTATATATCACTGTTTCTCCAGGATTTGTCCCTGGTGCCTGATTTAGTTAGTTTGATGAAATCATGTTTTGCTTAATGATATTCATGCTTGTGATGTTTGTTGGTTTCTGAGCATTAAAGAGTTAGGTATTATTTCAGTGTTCACAGTCTGGGCTTGTTTGTGCCCCTGTTTCTTGGGAGGACTTTGTAGGTATTCAAAGAGACTTGGGCCCCAAGCTGAATGATGCTGTGGTTCTGACAGACTCTTAGAAACACTGCCTTGGTAGTCTTGGGTAAGATCCAGAAGAATTATCTGTATTAACAAGAAGAGACTCTTATTCTCTTCCCTTACTTTCTCCCAAAATAATTGAGTTTCTCTCTCTGTGTTGAGTCACCTGGAGCTGAAGTTGGGGTGATGCAGGTACCCCTGTGGTCACCACTACTGGGACTATTCTGAGTCAGACCTGAAGCCAGCATGGCAATGGGTCTCACCCAAGGCCTGCTACAATCACTACGTGGCTACAGCCTATGATCACTCAAGGCTCTAGGGTTCAACAGTGAGCAGGCAGGGAAGCCAGCCAGGTCTTTCACTTCACGGTGGCAAGGTTACCCTAGCCCTGGGTAGGTCTAGAGATCCTTCTTAGAGCCAGGGATTTGTGTCAAGAACCTTAGATATCTACAAAATATTCTATTCTACTGCACCTAAACTGGCTCTCAAACCATAAGACAAACCCCATCCCACTCTTCTCTCCCCTTTCTATGGGAATAAGAACCTCTCCCACTGGCCACCACCACCACCAACTTATGGGGGTTTCTGCTAGGTCACCATCAATATTCACTTAAAGCCCAGTGGCTCTTGAGTCAGCTTGTGGTGCATGCTGCCAGGTCTGGTACTCACCCTTTAGGTAACTGGGCTTCCCTCTGGCCCAGGTCAGGTCCAGGAATCCTGTCCAAGAGGATAGCTGTATTTGCAGACCCCAGAAGCCTGCTTGGCTTAGCCCCTCACTGTGGCTTAGCTAATACCTAAGGTGCAAGACAAAGTCCGTTTTACTTTTCTCTCTGCTATTCTCAAGCAGGAGTCTCTCACTGTAGCCACCAAAGCTGAGAATGTGCTTTGTGTCATCTTTAAGCCAGCACATTTAAGAGTCTCACCCAAGTTTCATGGCATACTACCTGTGTATTGCTGTTGGTTACTCAGAATCTAAGGGCTCTTTAGTCAAAAGATGATAAATCCTGCCAGGACTGGGTCCTTCCTATAAAGGCACTCGGTTCCCTTGTGGCCCAGAGTGTGTCTAGAAACGTTATTTGACAGCTAGCCCCTGGTGTCTCATGACTCTGCTCATTGCCCTATCCTATTAGGCTGAGCTGGTTTCCAAGATACAAGGCAAAATTACTCTTTACTCTCCTTTCCTCAAGCGGAATGAAAGACTCACTTTCATTGCTGCAAGTTGTACTGCCTGGGGTCAAGGGATGGGTGGTGCAAGCACTCCCTTAGCCACCCTGGCTGGTATCTCCCTAGGTCGTGTGTCACCCCAGGTCATGTGCTGTCCCAGTTCTCTGGCTCTAAACACATCCCAGGACTAGGGCTTTCCTAGAAATTACAACTGTAATTCCTAGGGAATTACAGACTTCCATGCAAGTTTATCTAGGACCCCAAAGTGCTTTAGCCTGTGGTGGTGAGTCTTGCTGAAACTCAAGTTCTGACCACCGAGATGGTCAATTCCCCTGTGGCTAAGGATGCTGCAAATCCTCCCTTCATGGTTGAATGCCAACTGAGCCCAGCAATGCTTTGCTCTCTGCTGTGACAGGTCAGCACTGAGCTCAATGCCAAGCCCTCCAGTTGCTGTATTCTCCCTCTCCTAAGTGCACAGTATTTTTCTCTATGCCATGTGGCCACCGCTAGGGGATGAGTGTTGTTGGTGATTCCAGACTGTCTTTTCTACCCTCCTCAGTGCTTCTTTCAGTGATATGAGGTTAGAACCAGGTACTATGATTGCTCATCTGATTTTCAGTTCTTATGACAGTGCTTGTTGTGTGTGTAGTTTGCTGTTATAATTTGGTGTTCCCACAGTGGTGATGCTAGGTAGAAGCTTCTATTCAGCCACCTTGCTCCCCCTTCTCTCCATGTGTTCATTATTCATGGGCTCCAATAGTTCCTAGCTTTATTATTGTGCTTCAAGGTTTAGTCTTTCTACTCTCTTTTAAGACAATTCTCTTTTTGAAGAGTACACAGTACCAGTTTTCAACTACTGGGAAACCCCAGTCTAGCTAAGAATTGGGCTTTCTCTCCAGGATCCATTACCCAGACCACTACTGCCAAGTGTAATTCAAAGGAAGCAATATCATGAAAACATATATTTCCCAACAATCTGAGTTATGAATAAAAACTTACAGGCATGGATGAAGTGGAAAAAATGTTTGGGTGAGGAGCATAAAATCTCTAGCAAAAAAGTCAGAGATGGGCTTCCTCTCACCAAGCTCCATTTACTTGAAGTAAACATATGGTTTTCTCTAATCTAATTTCTCATGATCATCAAAGGTTTAACTGTTATCTCTTCTCTGTCTCACACACAGGTACACACACACTCACAAGCATACTTATCAAAGAAAAATTATAATTCTCAAAGGCAATAGAGTCTAGGTACAGGTTAAAAAGTATTGATATGTACTATATGTAGGGCAGAATAAAATTACAAATTTAGTAATTTTATATTTATATTACTATAAACTATTATATATACTAATATTTTATATTTATGTTATTATAAATTAAAATGGTCACATTTCTCCCTATTCTCATTTTATCTTATCACTTCTTTTGTGTATATATTTGCCAAAAGTCTACCAATAGGAAATAGGCCTCATTACTATACTCATTTCAAATGACAAAACCTATCACTGTAGTCTACCTTCTGGCTACTCAAATATTTAGAAAATTTTCTTAATTATAATATGTATTTGCTTTAGTTGGCATCAAATTTTTATGAATGGTTTTAAGGGGAGCTAAAGAGTAATTGTAGTCAGCTCATTTCAAGCAATAGAAGGATGCATTAATTACTGGTTCATACAGTTATCAAAAGTCAGGGATTGATGAGCTGTTTTGATTATGGCAGATGGCAGGCAGGACCGGATAGCGGCTCTGACTCAGATGGACAGAGCAGCATGTGGAGTCTTGCATCATAAATATTTGCTCCAGAATGACTGCAGGAATAAATCAGAAAACCCGAGAGAACCCACAGACCCACTGAAGGAAGCAGATTGGTCCTGCAGGACCTGGGAGATACCCCAAATACTCAGCTGCAGCAAGACCCACCCAAGGAGAGTCTGAGCTCAGACACATCTAGCTCTGCCCCCAATAATGGTCCTTCCCTACCCACCCCGTAACTAAAGACAAAGGGCATACATTCTTGGGAGTTCTAGGGTCCTGCCCACCACCTGTTCCTCTCTATACAACCATAGCTGATACTGTCTGGAAAGTGCCACCTCCTGGCAGGAGGCCAACCAGCACAAAAATAGTGCCTTAAACCAACAAAGCTAAGAACACTCATTAAGTCCATTTTAGCCCCCTGCCACCTCCACTGGAACAGGTGCTGGTATCCATAGCTGAGAGACCCACAGGTGGTTCATATCACAGGACTCTGTGCAGACAACCTCCAGTACCAGCCTGGAGCCTAGTAGACTTGCTAGGTGGCTAGATTGAGAATGGAGATAACAATAACGGCAGCTTGGCTCTCAAGAAGCAACATCTATAGGAAAAGGGGGAGAGTACTGCATCAAGGGAACACCCTGTGGGACAAAAGAATCTGAACAACAGCCTTCAGCCCTAGACCTTCCCTCTGACAGAGACTACCCAAATGAGAAGAAACCAGAAAACCAAACCTGGTAATAGGACAAAACAAGGTTCTTCAACACCTCCAAAAAATCACACTAGCTCAACAGCAATGGACCCACACCAAGAAGAAATCCCTGATTTATCTGAAAAAGAATTCAGGAAGTTAGTTATTAAACTAATCAGGGAGGCACCAGAGAAAGGTAAAGCTCAATAAAAGAAAATCCAAAAAATGATATAAGAAGTGAAGGGAGAAATATTCAAGAATGTATCTAGCATAAATAAAAAACAATAAAAATTTCAGGAAACAATGGACACGCTTATGGAAATGGAAATATGTTCCGGAAAGTCTCAGCAATAGAATCGAACAAGTAGAAGAAAAAATTCAGAGGTCAAAGACAATGTATTCGAATTAACCTAATTCAACAAAAACAAAGAAATAAGAATAAGAAAATATGAACATAGCCTCTGAGAAGTCTAGGATTATGTTAAATAACCAACCCTAAGAATAATCAGTGTTCCTGAGAAAGAAGAAAAATCTAAAAGTGTAGAAAACACATTTGAGGGAATAATAGAGGAAAACTTCCCTGGCCTCACTAGAGACCTAGACATCCAAATACAAGAAGCACAAAGAACACCTGGGAAATTCATCCCCAAAAGATCATCACCTAGAGGCACCTATTCCAGGTGCTAGCTCTCACTACTTTCACATTATCTAAAGTTAAGACAAAGGAAAGAATCTTAAGAGTTTGAGACAAAAGTACCAGGAAACCTATAAAAGAAAACCTATCAGATTAACAGCAGATTTCTTAGCAGAAAACCTACAAGCTAAAAGGAATTGGGTCCCTATCTTAAGTCTCCCCAAACAAAACGATTATCAACCAAGAATTTTGTATCCAGCAAAACTAAGCTTCATATATGAAGGAAAAATACAGTCTTTTTCAGACAAACAAATGCTGAGAGAATTCACCACTACCAAGCAACCACTAAAACAACTGCTAAAAGGAGATCTAAATCTTGAAACAAATTCTGGAAACACATCAAAACAGAAACTCTTTAAAGCATAAATCTCACAGGACCTATAAAACATAAAATACAATTTAAAAAACAACCAAAAAATGTATGCAGACAACAAATAGTAAGATAAATGGAATGGTACCTCACATCTCAACACTAACATTGAATGTAAATGGCCTAAATGCTACACTTAAAAGACAAAATTGCAGAATGGATAAGAATTCACCAACCACTGTCTGCTGCCTTCAAGAGACACAGCTAACACAAAAAGACTCACACAAACTTAAAGTAAAGTGGTAGAAAAAGGCATTTCACACAAATGAACACCAAAAGCAAGCAGGGGTAGCTATTCTTATATCAGGCAAGACAAACTTTAAAGCAACAGCAGTTAAGAGAGACAAATAGGGACATTATATAATGGTAAAGGCCTTGTCCAACATGAAAATATCACAATCCTAAACATATATATACCTAACACTGGAGCTCTAAAATTTATAAAACTATTACTAATAGACCTAAGAAATGAGATAGATAGCAACACAATAATAGTAGAGGACTTCAATACTCCCCTGATAGAACTAGACAGGTTATCAATACAGAAAGTCAACAAAGAACCAATGGATTTAAACTATACCCTGGAACAAATGGACTTAAAAATATATACAGAACATCACATCCAAGAACTGCAGAATATACACTCTATTCAACAGTGCATGGAACTTTCTTCAAGATAAACCATGTGATAGGTCACAAAACTAGTCTCAATAAATTGAAGAAAATTGAAATTTTATCAAGCACTCTCTCTGACCACAGTAGAATAAAACTGGAAATCAGCTCCAAAAGGAACCTTTGAAACCATGCCAATACATGGAAATTAAATAACCTGCTTTTGAATGATCATTGGGTCAAAAATGCACTCAAGATGGAAATTAAAAAATCTTTCAAACTAAATGACAATAGTGACATGACCTATCAAAACATCTGGGACACAGCAAAGGTGGTGCTAAGAGGAAAGTTCATAGCCCTAAACACCTACATCAAAAAGTCAGAAAGAGCACAGACAATCTAATATCTAGATTGTTTAGAGAAACCTCAAGGAACTAGAGAAATAAGAACAAACCAAACCCAAACCCAGCAGAAGAAAGGAAATAACCAAGATCGGAGCAGAACTGAATAAAATTGAAACAAACAAACAGACAAAAAAAGTACAAAAGATAAATAAAACAAAAGCTGATTATTTGAAAAGATAAAGTTGATAGGCCATTAGCAAGATTAACCAAGAAAGAAGAGAGAAAATCCAAATAAGCTCAATATGAAACAAAACAGGAGATATTACAACTGACACCACAGAAATACAAAAGATTATTCAAGGCTACTATGAACACCTTTATGCACATAAACTAGAAAACCTTGAAGAGATGGATAAATTCCTGAAAACATACAACCCTCCTAGCTTAAATCAGGAAGAATTAGATACCCTGAACAGGTCAAAAACAAGCAGTGAGGTTGAAACAGTAATTTAAAAATTACCAGCAAAAAATTCCAGGACAAATTCACAGCAGAAATCTACCAGACATTCAAAGAGTAATTGGTACCAATCCTGTTGACATTATTCCACAAGATAGAGAAATAGGGAACCCTCACTAAATCATGCTATGAAGCCAGTTTCACCCTAATACCAAAACCAAGAAAGGACATAACCAAAAAAGAAAACTACAGACCAATATCCCTGATGAACATAGATTCTAAAATCCTGAACAAAATACTAGGTAACCAAATTCAACAACATATCAAAAAGATAATCTACCATGATCAAGTGGTGATGCAGGGATGATTTAACATATGCAAGTCAATAAATGCAATAAACCACATAAACAGAATTAAAAACAAAAATCACATGATCATCTCAATAGGTGCAGAAAAAGCATTCAACAAAATCCAGCATCCCTTTATGATTAAAATTCTCAGCAAAATCGGCATACAATGAACATACCTCAATATAATAAAAGCCATCTATGACGAACCCCCAGCAAACATTATACTGAATGGGGAAATGTTGAAAGCATTTCCTCTGAGAACTGGAACAAGACAATAATATCCACTCTTGCCACTCTTCTTCAACATAGTACTGGAAGGCCTAGCCAGAGCAATCAGACAAGAGTAAGAAATAAAGGGCATCCAAATCAGTAAAGAGGAAGTCAAACTGTCACTGTTTGCTGACGATATGATCGATTACTTCGAAAACCCTAAAGACTCCACCAGAAAGCTCCTAGCACTGATAAATGAATTCAGCAAAGTTTCTGGATACAAAATTAATGTACACAAATCAGTAGCTCTTGTATACACCAACAGCAATCAAGCTGAGAGTCCACATCAAGAACCAAACCCCTTTACAATACCTGGAAAAAATTAAAATACTTAGGAATATACCTAATCAAGGAGATGAAAGACCTCTACAAGGAAAACTACAAAATACTGCTGAAAGAAATCATAAATGATACAAACAAACGGGAACACATCCCATGCTCATGGATGGGTAGAATTAATGTTGTGAAAATGATCATTCTGCCAAAAGCGATCGACAAACTTATTGCAATTCCCATCAAAATACCACCATCATTCTTCACAGAAATAGAAAAAACAATTCTCAACTTCATATGGAAACAAAAAGGAGCCTGCGTAGCCAAAACAAGACTAAGCAAAAAGAACAAATTCTGGAGGCATCACATTACTTGATTTCAAACTATACTATAAGGCCATAGTCACCAAAACAGCATGGTACAGGTATAAAAATAAGCACATGCCATAGTCACCAAAACAGCATGGTACAGGTATAAAAATAAGCACATAGACCAATGAAACAGAATAGAGAACCCAGAAATAAACCAAAATACTTACAGTCAACTGATCTTCAACAAAGGAAACAAAAATATAAAGTAGGGAAAGGACACCCTATTCAGCAAATGGTGCTGGGATGATTCGCTAGCCACATGTAGGAGCATGAACGTGGATCCTCATCTCTCACCTTATACAAAAATCAACACAAGATTGATTAAGGACTTAAATCTGAGACCTGAAATTTTAAACATTCTAGAAAATAACGTTGGAAAAACCCTTCTAGACATTGGCTTAGGCAATAATTTCATAACCAAGAGCCCAAAAGCAAATGCAATAAAAACAATGATAAATTGATGGTAATTAATTAAACCAAAAAACTTTTGCACAGCAAAAGGAACAGTCAGCAGTGTAAACAGACAACCCACAGAACAGGAGAAAATATTTTCAATCTATACATCTGACAAAGGACTAATATCCAGAATCTACAATGAACACAAACAAATCAACAAGAAAAAAAACAAACAATTCCATCAAAAAGTGGGCTAAGGGCATGAATAGACAATTCTCAAAAGAAGATATACAAATGGCCAACAGACACATGAAAAAATGCTCAACATCACTAATAATCAGGGAAATGGAAATCAAAACCACAATGTGATACCGCCTTACTCCTGCAAGATGGCCATAATCAAAAAAACAAAAAAAAGAGTAGGTATTGATGTAGCTGTGGTGAAGAGGAAACACTTCTACACTCCTGGCGGGAATGTAATCTAGTACAACCACTATGGAAAACAGTGCGGAGATTCTTTAAAGAACTAAAAGTGGAAATACCATTTGACCCAGCAATCTCACTACTGGGTATCTACCCAGAGGAAAGGAAGTCATTATATGAAAAAGATACTTGCATGCCCATGTTTACAGCAGCACAATTTGCAATTGCAAAAGCGTAGAACCAACCCAAATGCCCATCAATCAATGAATGGATAAAGAAACTGTGATATCTATCTATCTATCTATCTATCTATCTATCTATCTATCTATCTATCTATCTATTTATCTATCTATCTATCATCTATCTATACACAATGAAATACTACACAGCTATAAAAAGGAATGAATTAATGGCATTCACAGTGACCTGGATGAGATTGGCGACTGTTATTCTAAGTGAAGTAACTCAGAAATGGAAAACCAAATATCATATGCTGTCACTCATAAATAGAAGTTAAGCTATGAGGATGCAAAGGGATAAGAATGACACAATGGACTCTGGGGACTCAGGAAGAAAGGGTGGGAAGGGGGTGAGGGATAAAAGACTACCAATAGGGTGCAGTGTATACTGCCCAGGTGCTGGGTGCACCAAATTTCACAAATCACCACTAAGGAACTTACTCATGTAATCAAGTACCACCTGTTCCTCGATAACTATGGAAATTTTAAAAAATGAGCAGATATTACGGTTTCATTATTCTCCCAGTCACACCCTCTGTATGTGAGTTAATGAATTGGTGCGGGAGTCAGTGAACACACAAATATCTAAGTTGTAATCTTAGCCATATTTGCTGACACAGACCATGGTTTACTCAAACAGGGTAGGTTGTTCACTGTGATTATTTAGTCAGTAAGCCAATACCCCTCTATTCATTTTAGTCTAAGCATACATAATTATTTTCTTGGTAATTCTTGGAAGCACACAAACTATTGAGCAAGCACTAATGAAATTTAGGTATTTTGTAACATCTGTCCCTATTATGTTCCAATGGAAATAATTTTCCCTTACATTTCCTTGTTTGGGTTTAAGAAAAAAAAGAGTTATCCCAAAAACTAGGTAAAAATGTATGTATTTTAAAAATTAGAGAAGGTTATGCCAGATTGATGCTTGTAAACGTTCTCTTTCTCTCTGTGTTCACACACACACACACACACACACACACACACACACACACACACACACACAGAGAGAGAGAGAGAGAGCACTAAATGCAAAAGCTGCAGGTTGGACAACCAAATCTTACTGACTTATTTTCTTTTCAAAACCCTTAATAATCAGGAAATATAATATGCAACTCTTGCATTCCTAACCATGCCAGCTAATGTAATTAAAATTTGCCAGAGAATGATGATAAGAGAAAAGTAGGATAGACAGCGAAGGTGTACATTTGTATATATGTACTCTCAGCAATAAAAATATGTTTTACAAAAAGAAACCCAAACAGTATAATGTGATTTTGTAAGTTATTATCATTTGAGGAAATGAAGCTTGATGTACCAGTTTTGCAACTTCCTGTTACTCAACCTATTTCAAAATAAAAGATAGAAAAGGAAAAAATAACTTAGTGCAAAATATATAGTGTGTATATATATTTTTAAAAGCCTCTATAATAACTCATGATTTGCAGAGAAAAAAAATGCTCGAGGATTGAGTCAACTGAATTTTCTAGTAAACCCAAGTGGTTTTCCCTTATAGACTTTACAAAATGGTTACAGAGGTTACATTGTGCCAGGTAATATGCAAGTCCAATTTATTCACATTATCAGTTACTTATCTTTATAAAATTCCTTATATTATAGAACTCTGAGCTTCTGAATTAGATTATGAGCTTTATGACAATAGAAGTGGCACTTTTCTTTTTAAGCATAGAGCATCATCCTTGGTGAATAGTAGTAGCTTAACAAATTTTTTTATGGTCAAATGAACTTTATCTGTTCTTATATTAGATATATCCTGGTATTAATTGTTTAGTATTCATTTATTATTTCTAAGAGCACTCCAATTTCATTTTGATCAATTTCCTCTTCCCCACTAGATGCAATCTGGTGGGAAAGAAATCAGCATCCACCTACACCCACACCCCGAGCAAAAGAATGAGTACATACTGTGCAATTAGATGCTCCCTCTCTGGAATTCTACTTGAGCTAAAAGACAAAAGTAGTAAAAACAGTTGGCATTCATTCATCACAGCAGTTAACTCCTGACCAAAATGACTGCAACAGAGACTGCTAGTTGCTACTTAAATTCTAGATTCTCATCTCTCTTAGTGTTACTACCACTAATGTGAGCTCCACACATGCTTATCAAGAATAAAGTCTAACTTTCTCAGTCTCAGTTACATCTATGTGTGGCCATGTAACAAAGTTTGGGCTAAAGACATGAGAAGAAGTAAGGCGTGAAATTTCTGAGATGTATCCTTAAAGTTAGTAAACACCCCACGTCTTCTCCTTTCCTTTATTCTACTACTTGCAATATTGTCAAAATGATGAGCTTGGACCATGCATATGGGAAATATCCTACTGCTCACTGAGAAACAGGATAAAATAATTATTTATCCATGGATAACCTGACACACAGACACACACAGACACACACAGACACACACACGCACACAAATAGTGGGTAATGTTATAACAGTTTCATTAGAAACTGATGGCTCAGATAAAAATGAGTAAATAAATAAAATATTAGAAATGCAAATATAATAAGCTTTATCAAATGCTCAACAAATGGAGAACATAAACTCTTTTCAGTTAGACAAGGAAGATTTACAAATCTGAGTATATACCAGAATACCTTAACAAAATTCTAAGAATAGGTAACATGCACATCAAAGTTACTAAACATGACGTACATGAATTAGAAGCTAATATTTAAGAATTTTTAAAATCCCAAAATGCACTGCTAAGTAACTTACAGGTTAAATAAAAAACTACAATGAAAATTACAAAATATTTATAATTTACTATCAATAAAAACACTATGTGGAGAAACATTTTTAGGAAAATCTTTAAAATCCAGAAATATACAGAGAATAATATAAAATATTCTTGCATAATAAATAAGTTAACTTTTTTTATTTTTGTTTCAATTTTTTATTTGGAAACAAATATCATAAAAGTAAAGTTGGAGTTTTGCTGTTCTCCTAACCAATGTCATAATCCTCCCTCCCTAATTCCCCTGAATCATCTTCTCTCATGATCTTGTCATATGTCCTACTGTATTAGTCAGGATTCTCTAGAGAAACAAAACCAATAGGAGAGATTATACCTATCTATGTCTCTCTCTCTCTATATATATATATAGAGGGAGTGTGATGATTAATACTGAGTGTCAACTTGATTGGAACGAAGGATGCAAAGTATGGATCCTAGGTGTGTCTGTGAAGGTGTTGCCAAAGGAGATTAACATTTGAGTCAGTGGGTTGGAAAAGGCAGACCCACCCTTAATCTGGGTGGGCACCATGTAATTAGCTGCCAGCATAGCTAGAATATGAAGCAGACAGAAAAATGTGAAGACTAGACTGGCCTAGTCTCCCAGCCTATAACTTTCTCCCATGTAGATGCTTCCTGCCCTTGAACATTGGACTTCAAGTTCTTCAGTTTTGGGACTCAGACTGGCTCTCCTTGCTCCTCAGCTTGCAGACAGCCTATTGTGGGACCTTGCGATTATGTAATTTAATACTTAATAAACTCCCCTATATATATATATATATACACAGATGTGTGTGTGTGTGTGTATATATATCTCCCATATATATATATATACACACATATATACACATACACACACACACACACACACATATATATATATAAAATTCATTCTGTCCCCCTAGAGAACCCTGACTAGAGGCCCCACATTGCGTCCCCACTGGGGCACTGCCTAATGGATCTGTGAGAAGAGGGCCACTGTCCTCCAGACCCCAGAATAGTAGAACCACAGAAAGCTTGCACTATGCACCTAGAAAAATTGCAGGCACCCAATGCCACTCTGTGAAACCAGCTAGTGGGTCTGTATCCTGCAGAGCCACAGAGGGGAAGCTGTCCAAGACCTTGGAAGCCTACCTTTTGCATCATTGTGGCCTGGATGTGAGACATGAAGTCAAAGGAGATTGTTTTAAATCTTTTAGATTTAATAACTGCCCTGCTGGATTTTGGACTTGCATATGGCCTGTAGCCCCATTTGTTTTGGCCAATTTCTCCCTTTTGGAACAGAAGCATTTATCCAATTCCTGTACTTCATTTTATCTAGAAAGTAACTAACTTGTTTTTTATTTTACAGGCTCATATAGGTGGAAGGAATTGACCTTATCTCAGATGAGACTTTAGACTTGGATTTTTTAGTTAATGCTGGAATAAGTTAAGACTTTGGGAGACTGTTGGGAAGGCATGACTGTATTTTAAAATGTGAGAAGCATATGAGAGCCAGGGGTGGAATGATATGGTCTAGCTCCTTGTCCCCACTCAAATCTCATGCTGAATTGTAATCTCCAGTGTTGGAGGTGGGATCTGGTGGGAAGTGATTGGAGCCTGGGGGTGGTTTCTAATGGTTTAGCATCATCCCCCTACTGTTGTTACGTGATAGAGTTCTCACAAGATCTGGTTGTTTAAAACTGTGTATCACATCCCCCTTTGCTCTCTTCATCTGTTCCAGCCATGTAGGACCTGCCTGCTTCCCTTTTAGCTTCTGCCATGATTCCAAGTTTTCTGATATGTCGCCAGTCATGCTTACCATACAGTCGGTGGCACTGTGAGTCAATTAAATCTCATTTCTTTATAAATTACCCAGGCTCAGGTAGTTCTTTATAGCAATGTGAGAACAGACTACTGCAACAACAGTGAGCAATCTGAAAAAGAAATCAAGAAAGTAAATCCTTTTGCAATAGCCACAAATAAAATTAAATACCTAGGAATTAGCTTAACTAAGGAAGTGAAAGTTTTCTGTAATGAAAACTACAAAACACTGTTGAAAGAAATTGAAGAAGACACCAAAAATGGAAAAATATTCCATGCCCACTAATTGGAAGAATCAATATTGTTAAAATGTCCATACAGCCTAAGGCAATCTACAGATTCAGTATATCAAAGAAATGTTTGCATTTCTATGTTTGCTGCAGCACTGTTTACAATAGCTAAGATTTGGAAACAACCTAAGCATTCATCAACAGATTAATGGATAAAGAAAATGTGATACATATACACAATGGAATACTATTCAGGCATAAAAAAGAATGAGATCTAGTCATTTGCAGCAATATGCATGGAACTGAAGATCATTGTGTTAAATGAAATAAGCTGGCTGGGCATGGTGGCCAACACCTGTAATCCCGGCACTTTGGGAGGCTGAGGCAGGCAGATCATTTGAGGTCAGGAGTTGGAGACCAGCCTGGCCAACATGGTGAAACCTCGTCTCTACTAAAAATACACACACATACACACACACACACACACACACAAAACAAGAAAAAAAACAAACAAACAAATAGCCGAGCATGGTGTCGCGCCCCTGTAGTCCCAGCTACTTGGAAGCTTGAGGCAGGAGAATTGCTTCAACCCTGGAGGCAGAGGTTGCAGGGAGTGGAGATTGTGCCACTGCACTCTAGCCTGGGTGACACAGCAAGACTCTATCTCACAAAGAAGCCAGGTACAGAAAGACAAATATCACATGTTCTCACTTATCTGTGGAATCTGTAAGTCAGAACAATTGATCTCATAAACATAGAGAGTAGAAGGATGCACAGCAGGGTGACTATATTCAATAATAACTTAATTGCACATTTAAAAAAAACTAAAAGAGTGTTGTTGGAGGTGCATAACACAAAAGATAAATGATTGTGGGAATTGATATTCCATTCTCCATGATGTGATTATTTCGTGTTGCATGCCTATATCAAAACATCTTGTATAGCCTGCAAATATGTACACCTACTATGTACCCACAAAAATTAAAAATAAAAAATTTAGTAAAAAATTTGCATTCCCACCAAAAGATGTATTAGAGTCCTTATTTCTCTGCATTTCAACTAGCTCCTGGTGTTGTAAGACTTTTAATTTTTGCTACTACAGTAGATGAGATCTAATTGTTGTTTTAACGTCAACTTCCATGATTATCCATGAAACAGATATTTTTAATTTTGGGGAATGAGAATTTTTAGTATCCAAACCCATTTCAAATTTGGAGGAAACCAAGATAGGTTAAAGGCAGGATCTCCCTCCTACTACAAAATTTAAGAGTGGGAAGCAGAAACAGATGTTTCTTTTCTCAGTTCTCTGGCATCTAAGGAATAATAATTTTATTTAAGCCCAACAGTTGGATGTTCTCATATCTTTCCACAGCTGCTACATTAAATTTAAGAGTGAATAACAGTGATGCTAGCAGTGATAAAAACATGTGTTTCTTTCATTAGCAGGGCCTTATTAAGACTTTCCTATGGTGGGGTCTTGGCAGAGTGTATGCTCCCTTTGTTTCTGATTATTTTCTAATCCTCAGTCTTCCAGGGATTGATTCTATGAGCTGTACATTCAACTATTTGTTTTTGCTTATAGTCACTAGAAGCTTAAAATAATAGACTCCAGCCAGTACAATAGTCAGGAGGAGGTCATAATTACATGTAGACTGAATATATCAGTTTCTACTTTTGTGAATTGCCTATTAATGTATTTTGCTCATTCCTTTTTCCTTTTGAATTGTCTTTTTTCTTAAATTTGTTTGAGTAATTTATATATATTTTTGATATTAATCCATTGTATGTCCTGTGTGCTGCAATTATCTTCTTCTAGTCTGTGAGTTGTCTCTCAAGTTTGTTAATAGTCACTTGGCACATGTCATTCTTTCTAAAATTTTAATGTAATTTTTTCCAATTATTACCTTTTGATATATGCTTTTTATATTTTATAACTTTTGGAGAAATTATTTTAACCTAATTAATAAAAGATATTCTTCTAGGATTGACATCATCAGAAATGGCAAAGTAAGTACATCCGAGAATCCGTTTTTCCATAAAAGCTGAAAACACAAGCAAAAAAAAAAAGGCAAAATCAACAATTTTAAATCTCTGAAAGTTAATAAAAGGATCACAACAATCTAAGAAGCACTTATTAAAGATAAGCTGTTGAATCTTTATAAGACTGGTAAGCTTAGTTGTGATTTAAATTGTCCTATTTGCATCCTCCTCCGATTAGCTCCTTGAAAACCAACAGTCCCATGGCAAAAATCAGATGTTTAGCACTACTGAACAAAGCAAAATGGGCTTGGATCTCCCCCAAAAACCTCATTCTGAAAGAATTATCATTATTTGAACTAACTGGCATCTCCTTACCGACCCTCACTCACAGGGCTTGTCTTCACCTAATGTGACTCAGAGCTGTTTCAGCACAAACAACTTTTGCTTGGGGGGATTTGTTTAAAACAATGAGCAACTATCTACAATATTGCAGGGGGCTTAGGTGACTATAAGAGCTGGGGAAAACAAGAAGCTGACAAAAAAAGCCTTAAAAGGGAAACAGAGAATGAGATGTCAATAGGGAGCATTAAAAATTTCTGACAGATTCCTGGGAATCTAGGTAGAAAGGCACATATGCAGGGCTGTGTGCCCGCCCAACACTGTGCATATAAATCCTGAGAAATCCTTAAACTCTCAATTCTGGCTTACCTTGCATCTCTGCACAAGTAGGAAGTGAAGGCTAGACAGAATGTAAAGTGCCTGCCTGAGCATTGAAGGCATACCACAACACGTACACACACAAAGCTCCTCTACAAAATCTGGGAGACATACAGGCCAAGATGTTTACAGAAATCCCTGTAAAATATTACTAGACCACTAAGCTAACCAAATAGACACTTAAGTGTTCACATATCATAAGCAAACAGATGTTACAAAATAGCTCAGAAAAGTCAATAAACAATCAAAGAGAACAATAACAACAAAAAGCAATAACAAAATAATCTGGAGCTGAAAAGGGGAAACAGATTCCCAGGGTTGCCGCATTATATTATCAAAATTGTTAAACTTTCTTCAAAAATTATGAGATACAGAAATAAATGGTATTGTATAGTCCATATACAGGGATAAACCCTGTCAAGGAAAACTGACACTGAAGAAATTCAAACTTTGTACTTTCTAGAAAAGACATATAATTAGCTATTTTATTATTTATGTATTTTTATTTGTATATATTTAAGGGGTACAATTGCAAATTGTCACGTGGATATATATATTGCATAGTGGTGAAATCTGGGCTTTTAGTGTTTTTATCCTTGGAAAAATGTACGCTGTATCCATTAAGTAATTTTTCACCATTCACTCCCCTCGAACCTCTCTCACCCTTCTGATTCTCCAATGTCTATCATTACATACCCTATCTTCATACGTACGCAATGTTTAGTTACAACTTATAAGTGCAAATATGTGGCATTTGACTTTGTGTTTCTAAGTTGTGTCACTTAAGATATTGTTCTTTAATTCTATCCATGTTCCTGCAAAGTACATAATTTCATACTTTTTATGATTGAAGTATTCCATTGTGTATATATACCATATTTTCTTTATCCGATTATTCATTGGTGGACACTTAGGTTAATTCTATATCTTTGCTATTGTGAATAATCGTGCAATATACATATGAGCACAGACATCTTTTTATGAAAATGATTTTTATTCCTTTGGATAGATACCCAGTAATGGGATTCCTGGATCAGATGGCAGTCCTCTTTTTAGTTATTTTTTAGAAATCTCCATGGTGTTTTCCCTGGAAGTTGTACTAATTTACATTTCCACCAACGGGGTATAAGTGTTCCCTTTTCTCTACATCCTCACCAACCTATGTTATTTTTGTCTTTTTAACAATAACAATTCTGACTGGGATAAGATGCTATCTCATTGTGGTTTTAATTTGCATTTCTCTGATGATTAGTAATGTTGGTACGTCTTCTTTAGAAAAATGTTTATTCATGTCTTTTCCATTTTTTAATGGGAGTTGTTGAGTTTTTTAGTTCTTTGCATATTCTGAATATCAGTTTCCTGTTGGATGCATAGCTTACAAGTATTTTCTCTCATTCTCAGGTTGTCTGTTCATTCTGTTGATTATTTCTTTTGATGTTCAAAAGCTTTTTAGTATGTTGAAGTCTTATTTGCCTATTTTTATTTCATTTCTTAGGCTTTTGCGGTCATAGTCATAAATTCTTTGCCTACCCCAATGTCCACAAGGGTTTTCCCTAGGTTTTGTTCAATATTTTTATAGCTTCAGTTCTTACATTTAAGTCTTTAATCCAGCTTTAGTTGATTTTTGTATTTGGAGAGATATGGGTCTAGTTACACGCTTCTGCATATGGCATCTAACCTTCCCAGCACTATATTTTAAAAGAGTGACTTTATCCCAGTGTATATTTTTGTGGACTTCGTAAACAATCAGTTGGCTGTGGATACATGGTTTTATATCTGGGTTCTTTGTTCTGTTCTATTGGTCTATCTGTCTATTTTTATATCAGTACCATGTTGTTTTGGTTACTAAAGCATTGTAGTATAATTTGAATTCAGGTAATGAGATGCCTCCCACTTTTTTCTTTTTCCTTAGGATTGTGTTGTTTATTCTGGCTCTTTTTTGGTTCCATAGGAATTTTAGGATTGTTTTTCCTATTTCTGTGAAAAATTACATGGGAATTTTGATAGAGATTACATTGAATCTGTAGATTGCTTTGACAGCATGGTAATTTTAATGATATTCTCTGATTCATGAGCATGGGATGTTTTCCATTTGTTTGTGTCACCTACATTTTCTTTTTTCTTTTTTCTTTAAATTTTATTATTATACTTTAGGTTTTAGGGTACACGTGCACAATGTGCAGGTTTGTTACATATGTATCCATGTGCCGTGTTGGTTTGCTGTACCCATTAACTCGTCATTTAGCATTAGGTATATCTCCTAATGCTGTCCCTCCCCCCTCCCCCCACCCCACAACAGTCCCCGGAGTGTGATGTTCCCCCACCTGTGTCCATGAGTTCTCATTGTTCAATTCCCACCTATGAGTGAGAACATGCAGTGTTTGGTTTTTTCTCCTTGCGATAGTTTACTGAGAATGATGGTTTCCAGTTTCATCCATGTCCCTATAAAGGACATGAACTCATCATCTTTTATGGCTGCATAGTATTCCATGGTGTACATGTGCCACATTTTCTTAATCCAGTCTATCCTTGTTGGACATTTGGATTGGTTCCAGCTCTTTGCTATTGTGAATAGTGCCACAATAAACATACGTGTGCATGTGTCTTTATAGCAGCATGATTTATAGTCCTTTGGGTATATACCCAGTAATGGGATGGCTGGGTCAAATGGTATTTCTAGTTCTAGATCCCTGAGGAATCGCCACACTGACTTTCACAATGGTTGAACTAGTTTACAGTCCCACCAACAGTGTAAAAGTGTTCCTATTTCTCCATATCCTCTCCAGCACCTGTTCTTTCCTGACTTTTTAACGATGGCCATTCTAACTGGTGTGAGATGGTATCTCATTGTGGTTTTGATTTGCATTTCTCTGATGGCCAGTGATGATGAGCATTTTTGCATGTGTTTTTTGGCTGCATAAATGTCTTCTTTTGAGAAGTGTCTGTTCATGTCCTTTGCCCACTTTTGAATGGGGTTGTTTGTTTTTTTCTTGTAAATTTGTCTGAGTTCATTGTAGATTCTGGATATTAGCCCTTTGTCAGATGAGTAGGTTGCAAAAATTTTCTCCCATTCTGTAGGTTGCCTGTTCACTCTGATGGTAGTTTCTTTTGCTGTGCAGAAGCTCTTTAGTTTAATTAGGTCCCATTTGTCAATTTTGGCTTTTGTTGCCATTGCTTTTGGTGTTTTAGACATGAAGTCCTTGCCCATGCCTATGTCCTGAATGGTATTGCCTAGGTTTTCTTCTAGGGTTTTTATGGTTTTAGGTCTAATATTTAAGTCTTTAATCCATCTTGAATTAATTTTTGTATAAGGTGTAAGGAAGGGATCCAGTTTCAGCTTTCTACATATGGTTAGCCAGTTTTCCCAGCACCATTTATTAAATAGGGAATCCTTTCCCCATTGCTTGTTTTTGTCAGGTTTGTCAAAGATCAGATAGTTGTAGATATGTGGCATTATTTCTGAGGGCTCTGTTGTGTTCCATTGATCTATGTCTCTGTTGTGGTACCAGTACCATGCTGTTTTGGTTACTGTAGCCTTGTAGTATAGTTTGAAGTCAGGTAGCGTGATGCCTCCAGCTTTGTTCTTTTGGCTTAGGATTGACTTGGCGATGCGGGCTCTTTTTTGGTTCCATATGAACTTTAAAGTAGTTTTTTCCAATTCTGTGAAGAAAGTCATTGGTAGCTTGATGGGGATGGCATTGAATCAATAAATTACCTTGGGCAGTATGGCCATTTTCACGATATTGATTCTTCCAACCCATGAGCATGGAATGTTCTTCCATTTGTTTGTATCCTCTTTTATTTCATTGAGCAGTGGTTTGTAGTTCTCCTTGAAGAGGTCCTTCACATCCCTTGTAAGTTGGATTCCTAAGTATTTTATTCTCTTTGAAGCAATTGTGAATGGGAGTTCACTCATGATTTGGCTCTCTGTTTGTCTGTGATTGGTGTACAACAATGCTTGTGATTTTTGTACATTGATTTTGTATCCTGAGACTTTGCTGAAGTTGCTAATCAGCTTAAGGAGATTTTGGGCTGAGACAAAACCAGGAAGAAGTTGAATCTGTGAACAGACCAATAACAGACTCTGAAATTGTGGCAATAATCAATAGCTTACCAACCAAAAAGAGTCCAAGACCTGATGGATTCACAGCTGAATTCTACCAGAGGTACAAGGAGGAACTGGTACCATTCCTTCTGAAACTATTCCAATCGATAGAAAAAGAGGGAATCCTCCCTAACACATTTTATGAGGCCAGCATCGTCCTGATACCAAAGCCTGGCAGAGACATAACCAAAAAAGAGAATTTCAGACCAATATCCTTGATGAACATTGATGCAAAAATCCTCAGTAAAATACTGGCAAACCAAATCCAGCAGCACATCAAAAAGCTTATACACCATGATCAAGTGGGCTTCATCCCTGGGATGCAAGGCTGGTTCAACATATGCAAATCAATAAATGTAATCCAGCATATAAACAGAACCAAAGACAAAAACCACATGATTATCTCAGTAGATGCAGAAAAGGCCTTTGACAAAATTCAACAACCCTTCATGATAAAAACTCTCAATAAATTAGGTATGGATGGGATGTATCTCAAAATCATAAGAGCTATCTATGACAAACCCACAGCCAATATCATAGTGAATGGGCAAAAACTGGAAGCATTCCCTATGAAAACTGGCACAAGACAGGGATCCCCTCTCTCACCACTCCTATTCAACATAGTGCTGGAAGTTCTGGCCAGGGCAATCAGGCAGGAGAAGGAAATAAAGGGTATTCAATTAGGAAAAGAGGAAGTCAAATTGTCCCTGTTTGCAGATGACATGATTGTATGTCACCTACATTTTCTTTCATCAGTGTTTTGTAGTTTTCCTTGTATAAATCTTTCCTCTCCTTGGTTAAATAAATTCCTAGGGTTTTTGGTCGCTACTGTAAAATGGATTGCCTTCTTGATTTATTTCTCCAGTAGATTTTCATTGGTGTATGGAAACACTATGGCTATTTGTACATTGATGCTGTACCCTGAAACTTTACTGAATTCATTTATGAAATCTAAGAGTTAATTGTGGAATCTATAGGGTGTTCTAAATGTAAGATTATATTATCAGTGAACAGAAATAATTTGACATTCTTTTTTTAAATTTGAATGCCTTTTTTTTTCTTTCTCTTGCCTAATTGCTCTGACTAGGACTTCCGGTGCTATGTTGAATAGGAGTAGTGTAAAAGTTGGAATCCTTTTCTTGTTCTAATTCTTAGAAGGAATGCTTTCAACTTGTCCCAGTTCAGTATGATGTTGGCTGGGTAGTTGTAGTATATGGTCTTTATTATTTTGAGGTATGTTCCTGCTATGCCTAGTTTGTTGAGAATTTTTATCATGAAGGAATGTTGGCTTTTATCTAAAAGTTTTTCTGCATCAATTGAGATGATCATTTTGATTTTGTCCTTAATTTTACTGATGTGACATATCACATTTATTGATTTTGTATGTAGAACCGTCCTTGCATCCTTAGTACAAAATCTGTTTGATAATGGTGTTTTACCTTTTTGATGTGTTGTTGGATTTGGTTTGTTAGCATTTTGTTGAGGATTTTTGCATCTATATTAATCAGGGATATTGATCTTTAGTTTTCTTTTTTTATTATGTCTTTGGGTTTGGAATTACAGTAATAATCTCAATGTTTTCAGAATAGTTACAAGAGAATTGCTATTAGTTCTGCCTGTATGTTTGGTAAAACTCAGCTGTGAATCTGTCTTGTCTTGAGCTTTCTCCATTGGGAAATTTCTTTATTACTGATTCAGTCTCGCTATTCATTATTGATATGCCCAGGATTTCTGTCTCTTCCTAGTTTAATCTTGGGATCTTGTAGGTTTCCAAAAATTTATTCATTTCCTCTAGGTTTTCTAGTTTATGAGCATAGACTTGTTCATGAAAGTCTCTGATTATCTTTTGCATTTTTTGGTATCAGTTTTAATGCTTCATTGTTCATTTCTAATGTTGTTTATTTGGATCCTCTCTTCTGTTCTTGGTTAGTCTAGCTAGCAGCTTATCACATTTGTTTATCTTTAAAACAAACCAAGTTTTCATTTCATTGATCCTTTGTATTGTTTTTTGGTCTTTATTTTATTTAGTTCTGCTCTGAGCTTTCATATTTCTTTTCTTCTGTTAACTTTGAAATTGTTTTGCAATTGTTTTTTCTAGTTGCTTGAGTTGTGATATTAAGTTGCTAATTTGTAATTTTTCTACTTCTTAATTTTTATTGTTTTTTACTATATTTTATCCCTTTCTTTTCTTTCTTTTTAAATTATTTTTATATATTTTTATATTTTTTTATTTTGAGACGGGATCTCACTCTGTTCCCAGGCTGGAATGTAGTGGCATGATCTCGACTCACTGAAACCTCTGGCTCCAGGCTCAAGTGATCCTTCCTCACCTCAGTCTCCTGAGTATCTGGGACCACAGTGCGTGCCACCATGCCCTGCTATTTTTTTTTTTTTTTTTTTTTTTGTAGAGACGAGGTTTCACCATGTTGCCCAGGTTGATCTCAAACACCTGGACTCAAGTGAGCCACCCACCTCAGCCTCCCAAAGTGCTGGGATTACAGGCATGAACACCACACCCAGCCCTACTTTTTTAACGTAGACATATAATGCTATAAACTTTTCTCTTAACACTGCTTTTCCTGAATCCCAAAGGTTTTGGTATATTTTATTTCCATTTTCATTCACTTTGAAAATTTTTAAAATTTTCCTTTTAATTTTGCCTTTGGTCCAGATTATTCAGGAGCATGTTACTTTATTTCCATTTGTTTGTATACTTTCCAAAGTTCCTCTTGGTATTTATTTTTACTTTTATTGCTCTGTGGTCTAAGATGATACTTGATATAATTTTGATTGTTTAAATTTTATTGAGACTTGTTTTGTGGCCTCACATATCTATCTTTGAGAATATTTTCTGTGCTCATGAGAAGAATGTATATTCTGTAGTTGTTGGGAAGAATGTTCTGCAAATGTGTTAGACCCATGTGGTCTAAAGTGTAATTTAAATCCAATATTTCCTTGTTGATTTTCTGCCTTGATGATCTGTCTAATACAGTGAATGGAGTGTCGAAGTCCCCCAGTATTATTATACTGCCGTCAATTTCTTTCTTTAGGTCTAGTATTGTCTGTCTTATGGACCTGGGTATTTTTGTGTTATGTGCATATATTTTAGGGTTGTTGGATCCTCCTGCTAAATGATTTCTTTATCATTATATAATGACCTTCTTTGCCTTTTTTTCCTGTTCTTGATTTAATGTTTGTTATCTGATGTAACTGTAGCTACTCCTGCTCACTTTTGTTTTCTGTTTGCATGGAGTACTTTTGTAACCCCTTTACTTTCAGTCTCCCTGTGCCTGTCCTGACAAGGTGAATTTCTTATAAGCAGTGTATAGTTAGAACATGTATTTTCTTTTTTTTTTTTTTTTTTTACTCATTAAGTCAAACTATACATTTTGATTGGAGCATTTAATCTATTTATATTAAAAATTAGTATTGATATGTGAAGTTTTGTTTCTTTCATAAAGTTAATTGCTACCCGGTTGTTACATGGATTATTTGTTCCTTTATATATCTCTGTCTGTCTTTGTGTTTAGGTGGAATTCAGTCAATTTGCCAATTGAATTATTTATCTTCCTCTTTGTGTGATTGTTTCATAAGATCTATGAGCTTTGTACTTTCATGTGATTTTTTCTGATGGCAAATATCAACCTTCTGTTTTTTTGTTTAGGAGTCCTTTGAGCACTTCTTGTTGGATGGTTCCAGTGGTGACAAATTCACTCAGTGTTTGCTTGTCTGGTAAAGACGTTATTTTGCCTTCATTTATGAAGCTTATTCCAGCTGGATATAAAATTATTGGCTGATTTTTGTTCTTTCAGCACTTTGAAAATATCAAGCTATTTTCTTCTGGCTAGTAAGGTTTCTGTTGAGAAGATCTCTGTCTGACGGATTTCCACTAAAGGTGACTAGACTCTTTTCTTTTGGTGATTTTAGAATTTTTCCATCATGTGGATTTTAGACAGTATAATGTCTATATGGCATGGTGAAGTCCATTTTCTCATTTATGTGTCTGAGGATCACTGGGCCTCGTGTATCTGAATGTGTATATCTCATGTCAGACTTGGGATGTTTTCATCAATTATTACTTTAAACAGATTTTGTAAACTTAAAAAGTTTTCTTCCTCCTTGGGAAAACCAATAATTCTTAAATTTACTTGATGTAGTCTCATATGTCTCTAACCCCCTGTTTATTATTTCATATTCTTTTTACTTTATTTTTGTCTGACTAAATTAATTCAAAAGGCTTGTTTTCAAATACTTAGATTCTATCTTTTGCTTTGTCTAGTCTATTGTCCAAGCTTTCAAATGTATTTTGTAATTTCTTTCATAATTATTACTTTTCAGATTTTTTTGTTTTTGTTTTTTTTGTTTGGAATCTATCTGTTTGGTAAATTTCTTATTCGTATCCCAAGTTGATTTTATGATTTCTCTGTATTGGCTTTCAGATTTCTCTTGAATCATTGAACCTCTTTAAAGTCAATATTTTGTATTAGCTAACCGAACCCAACAACACATCAGAAAGATAATACACCATGATCAAGTGAGTTTTATCCCAGGGATGCCAGGATGGTTTAGCATATACAAGCCAATAAATGTGATACACTACATAAACAGAATTAAAAACAAAAACCATATAATCATCTCAATAGGTGCAGAAAAAATATAAAATAAAATCCAATATCCCTTTATGATAAGAAACCTTAAACAAACTAGGTATAGAAGGGATGTACTTTAAAATAATAAAAGCCATATAGGAAAACCTACAGCCAACATCATACTGAATGGGGAAAAATTGAAAGCATTCTCCCTGAGAACCAGATGAAGACAAAGATGCCTACTTTAACCATTTTTATTCAACATAGTAGTGGAAGTCCTAGCCAGAGCAGTCATCCAAGATAAAGAAATAAAGGACATTCAAATTGGAAAAGAGATAGACAAACTATTTTTGTTTGCTTATTGTATGATAATATACCTAGAAAAAACCTAAGCACTCCTCCAAAAGCCTCCTAGATTTGAAAAAATGAATTAACTAAAGTCTCAGGTTACAAAGTCAATGTACACAAATAAGTAGCACTGGTGCATGCCAACAAAATGACCAAGCTGAGAATCAAATGAAGAACTCGATTCCTTTTACAATTGCTGCAAAAAAAATGCCTTGAAATCTACTTAATCAAGGACATAAAAAAATTCTAAAAGGATAAGTACAAAACACTCCTGAAAGAAATCATAGATAACACAAACAAATGGAAACACATCTCATGCTCATGGATTGGAAGAATCAGTATTATGAAAATGACCATACTGCCCAAAGCAACCTACAGATTCAATGCAATTCCTATAAAAATACCAACATAATTTTACACAGGATTGGATAAAATAATCCTAAAATTCTTATGGAACCAAAAGAGAACCCCAATAGCCAAAGTAATCCTAAACAAAAGAACAAATTTGGAAGCATCACGTTACCTGACTTCAAATACACTAGGCTATAGTTACCAAAACAACATAGTACTGGTATAAAATTAGGCACGTAGACAGACCAATGGAACAGAATAGAGAACCCTGAATTAAAGCCAAATAATTAAAACCAACTGATCTTTGAGAAACCATACACAAACATGAACTGGGTAAAGGACAACCTATTTAATAAATGGTGCTGGGAAAACTGGATAGTTATATCCAGAAGAATGAAACTGGATCACTGTCTCTCACCTTATACAAATATCAACTCAAAATGGTTCAAAGACCTACATCTAAGACCTGAAACCATAAAAATTCTGGAACATAACCTAGGAAAAACTCTCCTGGACATTTGCCTAGGCGAGGAATTTATGACTACGACCAAAAAAGCAAATGCAATAAAACCAAAAATGAATAAATGGGACCTAATTAAACTAAGAAGCTTCTACATAGCAAAAGAAATAATCAGCAGACTAAACAGACAACCCACAGAATGAGAGAAAATATTCACAAACTATACATCTGACAAAGGGCTAATATCTAGAATTTACAGGGAACTCAAACAAATCAGCAAGAAAAAAACAAATAATCCCATCAAAAAGTCGGCAAAGGACATGAAGAGACAATTCTCAAAAGAAGATGTACAAACAGCCAATAAATATATGAAAAAATGCTCAACACCACTAATTTTCAGGGAAATGCAAATTAAAACCACAAGGAGATAGTACCTTATCCCTGCAAGAATTGTCATTATTAAAAAGTTAAAAGTCAATAGATGTTGGCATGGATGTGGTGAAAAGCAGTGCATCCTCTATGAAAAATAGTAGAGGAGAGTTATTAAAGGACTAAAGTCGATCTGCTATGTGATCCAGCAATCACACTACTGCGTATCTACTCAAAGAAAAATAAGTCATTATATCAAAAATACAGCTGCACTAGTATGTTAATCACAGTACAATTCACAATTGCGAAGATATGGAACCAACCTAAGTGTCCACTGATGAATGAGTGGATAAAGAGAATGTGCTATATATACACCATGGAATACTACTCAGCTACAGCCACAAAAAAAGAATGAAATAAGGTTTTTCACACTTACTCAGATGGAGCTGGGTGTCATTATTCTAACTGAAGTAACTTAGGATGGAAAATCAAATACCATATGTTCTCGCTTATAGGTTGGAGCTGAAACTATGGGTATGCAAGGGCATAGTTAGTGCTATAACGAACTTTGGAAACTCAGAAGGGGGAGATTGGGAGGGAGGGTAAAAGATAAAAAACTACATATTCAGTACAATATATACTACTTGGGTGATGGGTACACTGAAATCCTAGAGTTCACCACTATACCATTCAGCCCTGTAACCAAAAACCACTTGTGCCCCAAAAGCTATTAAAATAAAAAAAAATCAATATTTTGCATTTTTTATTTAGCATTTTGAGGATTTTGTTTTTGATTAGGCTCCATTGCTACAGAGTTATAGTGTTCATTTGGCAGTGTCATAATACCTGACTTTTTCACGCTTCCTGTATTATTACACTGATTTCTACACACATTGAGTAACAATTGCTTCTTGTTATTTTTTAATTTACTTTCATTATGGCAGGTCTTATTTTTCTTGAGTATGTATCTGTAATGTATGTTGAGTAGGGCTGTTTGTCTTCACTTCCGTGTGTGTGCAGTGGCAAAGACGCTGTATAATTTTTTTGGCTATAATTACCCTTCATATGGTGGCTTTTTCAAATGCTGATTGCGGTAGCAGTGTACAGGGTGGGTGAGCAGATTCATGACCTCCTGAGAAGCTAGGGTACCAGTGGTTGCAAGTAACTTGTCTCCTTCTACAGCACTGTACTCTGTGTCAGCAGTCATTGTAATGGGCTGTATAGGCCAACCTCCAGACCAGTAGGTGGTGCTTATAGGTAAAAACCAGCTGTGGTGGTCACAGTAGGTTTTATGCTTGATCTTTGTTAAGCAGGAGAAGTGCTCTGGTGTCCCAGGTGGTGAGTCAGACCAAGGAATGCTCAGGGGCCTGGGTGGCATGCTCTGTCTCAGAGAGGGTTGACTAAGCCGGATAGAGCTGGACCTTGGAAACCTGCACTCATGCCCCCCGATGGCAGATGCAGGCATCTACCTTGATGGGGGTGGTAGGATCGTCTTCAGGCTTGTGGCAAAATACCGGACTGAGGATGAATGCTGCTCTGCTGAGTTCTCAGCATAGGGAGAGGGGGCAGTTCCAGTGCAACAGCCTTGGCCAGTGGAAGTGAAATTCACTTGCCTCTCATGCTCCAGACTTGATAGTCTCACTGCCCCATCCTGACTGTATTTTCAATATATTAGCACTTAATACAATTATGAATGCAAAGATTACATATATTGTTTAATCAAATATATATGTGTTTAATTTGTGGGATCTTAAGATAAGATGTTTAATTTGTGGGATCTATAAGCCACAGACAATCTGAAAATAAAATTAAGAAACCATTTCTGAAATCATCAAAATATCCTTAGGCACATACATCAATGGTGTTAAACTGAGAGTCCAGAAAGAAACTATGGTTAATTATTTTTACTAGGATGCCAAGATAATACTTTGGGGAAAGTACAGTCTTTTCAATAAATAATGAAGTAATTATTGGACCCTTGCCTCACACCCTATACAAAAATTAGCAAAAAAAATGGATCAAATGCCTAAATATAAGAGCTAAAGTTATAACATTCTTGGAAGAAAACACAGGCAAAAGTCATTGTTACCTTGAATGTGGCAATTTTGTTTTAGACGTGATGTTTAAAGATGAAGAAACAAAAGAAAAAGTAGATAAATGGAAATCTACCAAAATTTAAAATATTTGTGCTTCAAAAAGCACCATGAATAAAGTGAAAATACAATTTACAGAATGGGAGAAAAATACTTGCAAATTATATATCTGACAAGAACAAGTCTTGGTGAGAATGTGGAGAAATTGGAACACTACATTGCTAGGAGTAATGTCAAATGGCTCAGCCACTTCGGAAAACAGTCTGGCAGTTCTTCAAAAAGTTAAATATAGATTTACCAGATGACCTAGGAATTCCACTCCTTGGTATATAACCAAGAGAGCAGAAAATATATATTCACAAAAACACTTATACACAAATGTTCATAGCAGCATTAATTATAACAGTCAAATAGCCATCAACTGATGAATGGATAAATAAAATGTGATATAGTCATACAATGAAATATTATTCAGCCACAAAAAATGAAGTATTGATACATGCTACAACTTGGAAGAATCTTGAAAACATTATGGTAAGTGAAAGAAATCAGACCCCCAAAAAAGGCTACATATGAATGATTCAATTTTATGAAATGTCAAACATAGGCACATCCACAGACAAAAAGTTGATGAATTGTTACCAGTGCTCAGAGAACGAAATAAAATTAAGTGCTAATGGATATTGGGTTTCTTTTTGAGGTGATGAAAATGTTGTGTAATTAGGTAGGAATTATGGTTGCACGACTCTGTAAATACACTAAAAAACTGAATTGTACACTTTGAAAGGATGACTTTTATAGTATGTAACTGAGGAGCATTACATCTCAAAACAAAGAGTACTCATTTATATATTTTCTAATACTTTTAACTCCTTGTCTCCAAAAAATTCTACCTTTGACTTATGTCTTTTATTTATTGGCACTTGTTGGGATGCATGGTGTGGGAAAATCATCTAAATTATATTTTTTCTATATGGAAAGTTAATTTCCCCAGTCTCATTTATACAACAGCTCTTTATTTTCCAGTGTGGTTTATACCTGTTTTATATATCAATTGTAACACAAATCCTGCTTGAGTTCTTTACTGTGTTTAATGGATACTTCATTGCTATACTGTCTTTAATTATTATAACTTGATGTCTAGTAGGAAATCACACCTTACTTTTTTCCATATTAAGCTGCCACATAGCTTTTACAGTTTGTCAAGATAAAAATCAATCTCATTAGAATTTTGACTGAAATTGCATTTGAACCATGTATTAATTTGGGAGAAATCATTTCCTTATGACATTGAGTTTTCTTACTCCTGAAAATAGTACCTATTATGTACTGGAATAATTCTGGTTACAAAATGGAAAATATATTTCATAAATTAAAGCTAATATAACAAAAATTATTAGATGGGAAAGGAATATGAAGCATCCCAATTATCTTATTTTTCATATTAGAAAGTAATCCATTGGTAAAATTGTAGTATAAGTCTTTAAATGGCATCCCTATCTTAACAGTTTCTTTAAACTTTTGTATTTTAATAATTAATAATTTACACACTGCAGAAACAGTTGTATTTTAACAATTGTTTTCATTTTATTATTGTTTCTATTTTTAATCAAGTGAATGTATCTTAATGTTTTTATTCAAAAACATCAGGTATGATAGAAGCTCATTTTCATTAAACTCTATACATGTATCTATCTTTTTGCCATTCTGAACTTTTGTGGAGACATGTAAGTATTGAATAATATTCACCACATAGTACTATTGTTTCTGGATGATGGTATATATGGTAACTTGTTTATATATTTGTCAAATTACTTGGTATTCTTTGAATTTTTTGTAATGTTTATTGTCAATAAAAATGATGTCACATATGGCACCACAAAAAATGCTAAAAAAAAAATGGCTTAAAGAAAAGTATTAGCAATACATATGACTGAAAGAGTGTTGATATTTTTAAAGAAATCCTACAGACTGGTGAGAGAAAGATGATGAAAACAATAGAAAAATGGAAAGAAAATGGAAAAATGCATATAATCTATGTGAAAAATTATCAGTGACTCTGGTTGTAGGGGCAATTCTAATTATGAATTATAAGGTATTATTTTTATTTAGATGGTTAAAATGTGTTTGTTTTTTATTTCAGTAGGTTTCTGGGGAACAAGTTGTGTTTGGTTAATTTAAGTTTAAAAATTGCAATACCTGATGCTGAGGAGCATTGAGAAAAATAAGAAGTTTCATGCATTACTGGTGTTTATGAATTGCTGAGTCTATTTTGTAAAGTCATGTGATAAAAGCAAGATAAGTAGCATGCTTCACATTTCTTCCCCATCTCCTGTTTTTTGTTATATTAGCTTTAATTTATGAAGTATACTTTCTATTTGGTAACCATAATTCTTTCAGTATGTAACAGATACGATATTCAGGACTAACAGAACTCAATGTCATAGAGACATTGTTAATTATCAAATTTTAAAATATACATACAAAGCATTGCAAGCCACGCAAAACTTGCCTAATTTTCAAAGATGAGAATTTATTGAAAAAGTATTGGGAATACACAGAAAATATGGAAAGACTTTCAAACTAGGTTGGAAAATAGGAAACAATATAGTTCCTACATTACTGATAAGCAATAAACTTAACACAGCCTAAAGTAGTGACAGATCAGGGGACCAATGTTGAGAAGAATATTTTTTAAATGCAACAATTTCTTCTGTGCTTGTATCAATTGCTAAGGACTCATGGTTCCTGAGGTGTGAGTACCATTTGCTGAACTTAATTTCCTTCCCTTGACTGTACAAGGACAATGAGAGGAAGAATGAAAGAACTAATGTATATTGAGCAGTTACTAAATACCATGAACTGTTTTAAGGTCTTTAACACATCATCACATTTCATCTTTAAACAACGTTATGACAACTTATTTTGTTGGAGAGATTTAATAACATTTCTACTATGATCTCAAAGCTAGTAAGTGGTGGAGCTTAGATTTGAATGTACTCTGATATCTGAGTCTTTCATGTTCTTTAAACATTTATAATAGAAATATAGGCATCACCTGGAATTTTCTTGCTATAAATTATCATTCCACAAAAGTGGCATAGAATTTAGTAAAAAAAAAAAAAAAAAAAAAAAAAAAAAAAAAAAAAAAAAAAAAAAAAAAAAAAAAAAAAGTACTCCACATCTCATCTCCAATATATTCTGATTCCGAGAAAATGAGAAAGTATTGAAAATAGAGCCCAAATGATAAATGTTTAAAACAGACTCAGCAATTGCATATTTGGGAATCTTTATGTAGTAGATAGAATTTTAAACTTGCCACCCATGAGCTTTACTCTGTGTAGTCTCCTCCTATTGTTTGTTTCTAGAACCTATGGATATGATGAGATATCACTTCCAAGATTGTGTTACACATATGGCAAAAGGGATTTTCCACATGTGATTAAAATTACCATTGAAATGACTTTTAGTCAATCAGAAGGAAGTATTCTGGGCGGACCAGCCCAAATAGAATGAGCCTTTTAAATCTGGGCAGAGACAGAGGAACTCAGCATTTTAAAGTATAATACGGAATCAACCTTCTCAAATTGAAGATAGTGGGAGCCACATGACGAGGAATATGAATGACCTCTGGGAGAAAAGGGATGCCCTCTTCTCCAGAAGGAATCTCAGTTTTAAAACTGCAAGAAACTGGATTCTCCAAACAACATAAACTAACATTGAAGTGGATATTTCCATATTCTAGCCTCCAGAAAAGAACCCAACGTTGACTTTAGTTTTGAAGGGTCTTGTGCAGATAACCAAGCAACAGCATGCTGGACTTCTTACTTGTAGAGTTGTGAATTAATAAACGAATGTTGTTTTAAGCTTCGAAGTTTGTGGTAATTTGTTATGCAGTAGTCAAAATCTAATAAATATATTTTATAATAAAAATAAAAGTACCTGTACAAAGAGCATATGTTCAATTATACTTATTGTATAGGAAAAACCTGAAAATAATCTGTGTGTCTCCATAAGGAAATCATTAGGAATGTTGTCATATATCATGTCCTTTATGGAGTTTGTTAGTATTAAAATAACTAAGATAATATTTGTTTACATGGAAATATGTCTATTGTATATGGAGTAAGAAAACTTAATTGCAGAACTATGCATATAATGCATATGATTCTCTTTTATTATTAAAACTATATACCCCTATAAATTTTCATATATAATTAAATGATCATACACAAAATATATAAGAATAGCTGTCAAATGTTTACATAGGTTGCCTTGGAAAGGTAGGTCCAGATTATTATTATTATGGGAGAATAGGAGCAAATTACTACATTTTTCTTACAACTCTGAATTGCTTGGCATGTATCTTAGTCTGTTTGAACTGCTATAATAAAATACCATATACTGGGTGGCTTATAAATAACAAATATATTTCTTACAGTTCTGTAAGCTGAGAAGTTCACCTGGTAGAAAGCAGGAGAGGTTTTTCTCAAGCCACTTTTAGAAAGACACTATTTCCTATCATGAAGGTTCTGCCACCATGACCTGATCACCTCCAAATGATCCTCTTTAATACCATCACCTCGTGGGTGAAAATTTCAACACATAATTTTGAGGAAGACATAAACATGCAGACCATAGCAATATGTTATATTACGTGCTATCCCTATCAAAAAAACTAATTAAAAAAATTAAAATATAATACACCAAAACACATCTATAACTCAAGAGGCTATATTAAAAATAGGATGAATTAATAATGCAAAAATTAACAAAAATAAAGTTAATACAAGCTGATATTAAAATTATACATTTCAGATTCACGAGGAAGAAAACTAAAACTTTGTGTAAGCCTATCCTTATATATATTCTATAGTAAAAGCTTAGGGTTTATACATTCTTTGCACACACACACACACACACACACACACACACACACAGCTCAAGCTATCTTGGAAAGTGTTTGGAAATGTTTGGTTATTTACTTGTGATTGATGCTAATTTCTTAATTTTTTGCATTATGGTTACATGGTATGTCCTTTAAAATTTTCTCCTGTTTATAATCAATGGAAATGTTTTCAGCCTTTGTGTTTGTTTGTTTTCCATAAGATTATATATGTCAATGCCAAGTTGCACATTGGTGCATGAAATTTCAAGGCCATTGTTCATTATGATTACATGTGCTTCTTTCAGCTGTTTATTGTATTTTGGCTTAAATACTATTATGTTTAAAAAGTATTATGACCTGTTGGTTATTTTATTTGCATTTTCCTAATACAACTTGGGCCATATACATTTTTGTTTCCTAAGGCATATTTTTGTAGCTGCATATCTTATAAAGATCTATAATTGAATATTGTGTTTTATTAAATTTGAGAGTCTGTCTTCCGGTAGGCCAGTTCGACCCACTTGCATTTATTTTTACAATTTCTATGCTGGAGAGCTTTAGTTGTGTAATTTTGTTTTACACATTTTTATTTTTACCTCTGTTTTCTATTTTTTGATAAAAGAACAGTGGTTTCTTTATTGCTTTTACATGTCTTATTTGTGATTTGGGCAACACACATCCTTTTATTTGAAATATGAACACATACTTTCTAGTTATCTGGAATTACAGGCTGTTTAGCTTATGTATATGAAAATGAGACATTAGCATGGAACCATTTTGTTCACTTGGTCTCTTACAATTTCTTTGTTTCCTTGTTGGTATCACTGGAAATTTGTACAATAATATTTGCATTAAATTATTCTTCATATTCTTTTAAAATTTTTTATTTTAATTTTTGTGGATACATTAGTAGGTATATATATTTATGGGGTACATGAGGTGTTTTGATACAGGCATGCAATGTATTATAATCACATCATGTAAAATGGGGTATTCATTCCCTCAAGTATTTAATCCTTTGTGTTACACACAATCCAATAATATTCTTCTAGTTATTTTAAAATGTACAATTAAATATTATTGACTATAGTCACCGTTTCTGAAGTCTATATTCTTTCTGTTTAAAATCAGAACTATTTTTTGGCATTTGATTTGTCTTGTCATAACTCTTAATATGATCTAAGACACAATTGTTTTTTGGTAGGATTCAATGCTCACTAACACAATTTCCCCTTTCTTTAGCTTTTTCATTTGTATATTGGATAGTTGAAATAGATTTTTGAGTGCTTTATTTTTTCTAGATCTCTATGCTTTAAAAAACAGCTTTATCGAAATTTAATCCAAATGCCATGCAATACACCCGGCTGTGTATGGTATTTCTAAGACCTTGCTTATTTTTGATTAAAATTTTTATTTTAAAGTTATCATATATTCACATGTGATAAGAGGGATTCTATGTACTTTTTACCATTTCACTCAATAGTAAAGTCTTAAAAATTATGGCATATCCAGGATATTGACATTTATACAATCTCCCAATATTATACAGATTTTCTTAGTTTCATTTTTATTTGTGTGTGTGCTTGTGTGGGAGAGAGGAAGGTGTTTAGTTTAGTATAAATTTTATTACATGGATAAACTGGTTTGCCACCACAGTCAAGTTCCAGAGAGTTCCATCACCATAGGGGTTTCTCATACTACCCATCTATAACCACATGCACCTCCTTCCTGCATCAGCCCACTCTCATTTCTAATCCCCGGAAACCACTAATCTGTTTCCCATTTCTAAAACATTGTCTTTTCAAAAACGTTATACAACTGAAATGATAGAGTATACAATGTTTTTGGATTTGGCATTTTTTCTCTCAGAATAATTCCTGGATATTCACCAAAGTTTATGCATTCATCAGTAGTTCATTTTTTTGTTGTTGCTGAATAGTACTCCATGGTATGTATACACTTAAATTTGTTTAATAACTCACTTGTTGAAGGATATCTGGTTGTTTCCATTTTTTTTGGTTTATTATGGATGAAATTGCTCTGACATTTGAGTACAAATTTTTGTGTGAACAAAGTTTTCATTTATCTGGGATTAATACCCAGGAATGCAATTGCTGGGTAATTTGGTAACTATATATTTAATATATTAGGAAATGCTGAATTGTATTCTAGGGTAGGAGTAACATTTTATCTTGCCATCAGCAATGTAAAAGTGATCTAATTTCTGTAAATCCTGGCCAATATTTTGTGTGTTTTTTTTTAAGCCATTCTGATATGTATGCACTGATATGGCATTGTAGTATTAATTTACATTTCAATGTCATGGTTAATTTTATGTGTCAAAATGACTGGGCCACTGTTCCAAGATATATAGTCAAACATTATTCTGGATGTTTCTGTGAGAGTGTTTTATTTTTTTCTTTTCGATAAAATTAACATTTAAATCAGTGGACTTTTAATAGTACAGATTTACTTCCATAATGTGGGAAGGTCTCATTCAATCAGTTGAAGACCTTAATAGAACAAAGACTGACCTCCCCCAAACAAGAAGGAATTATTCCAGCAGATGGCTTTTAAAATAAAACTGCAGCATTGTCTTTTCCCTGGGTTTCCAGCCTGAGCGCCCACTCTGCCAATTTTGGACTTTGGACTTGCCAAACTCCATAATCATGAGGCTTAAAACTCCCTCTCTCTCACTTCCTTGTCCCTTCTTCTCCCTTTTCTCTCTCTCTGTGTCCCTCTCTCTCTCTCTCTACACACACACACACACGCGCACACACATACACACACACCTAATTTGCCCTGTTTCTCTAAAGAACCCTAACCATTAATAATACAGGTAACAGTGTTGAACATCTTCCTATGTGCTTATTTGACGTCTGTATATCCTCTTTAGTGAAATTGTGTCTTATGCCCACTTTCTAACTGGATTTTTTTCTTATTGTTGAGTTTGGAGAGTCTTTTATATATTCTGTATACTACTCTTTGGTTTGCTATGTAGTGTGCAAATATATTCTTCCAGTTTCTAGTTTATATTTTGAACCTCCTCACAAGTTCTTTACAGAGCAAAAGTTTTTCATTTCGATTAGCTTGAATTTACCATTTTTTCCTCCTATAGATCATGCTTTTGGTGTCAAATCTAAGAGCTTTCCTCATAGCTCTAGTTCCAAAGAATGTTTACAATGTCTTGTTTCTGAAAGTTTTATAGTCTTCTATTTTACATTTGTCTGTTATTCACTTAAGTAAATTTTTATATTAGATCTGCGATTTAGGTTAAAGTTTATTTTTTGCCTATGGATTTCCAATTGCTTCATCACTTTTTATTCAAAAGGCTATCTTTCCTTCATTAAATTACTTCTGCTCTTTTGTGAAAAATTCATTGACCTTATTTATGTAGGTCAATTTCTAGATTCCCAATATTGTTCTTTTGATCTATGTCTCTATCTCTACACAAATATCATACTGTCTTGATTACACTATCTATATAGTAAATTTTAATATGTGCTTTTTTAGTAATTCCACACCCGTGTTTTCCTTATAAATCGTAAATAAGCTTGTTGCTAGGTACAAAAAAACTTGCTGGAATTTTGAAAGAACTTACCTTAAATCTATAGATCAATTTGTGGACAATAGGGATCTTTACTATGTTGAATCATCCTATATACAAAGGTAGAATGTCTTCATTTACTTAACCTTTTTTTGATTTTCTTCATTATCATTTTATAATTTTCAGCATACAGATCCTATACAGGTTTTGCTAGTTTTATACCTAACAATTTTCTTTGTTTGTAGTGATTACAAATGGTATTGCATTTTAAAATTTTAGTTTCCACAATTTCATTGATATATAGAAATGCAAGTTACTTTTCAAAAATGTGTATGTTCAATAGCAAAGACAAATGGAATTGAAGTAGGAAATTTCCCCTGACTCCTGTGCAGGCGGGAACTTGAGTGTGGGCACTGGAGCTACCCAGCCACTTTGGCACCAGCAAGGCCAAACTCCATTTATTTAAACCCTCTGTTCTCAATCTGTAGCGGGAGGGAGCATACAGGTGAATGGGTGCAGGACCTGCGGCTAGTGTTTTTGGGTGCCAGCAGGAATGAACTCCATACCAGCCCCGCAGCAGCATCTCAGGGAGTGCCCACAACCCCTGAAGTCCCAGAGGGCATGTGTTACAGGGATCTTTTAGCTCTACTGTCCACAGATGACTTAAGTGTTAACAGCTCAGTGGGCCATCTGCCTTTTTACATGAGGCAGCTGCTTTCTGCCAGTGAGGGCAGAGGGTCAGTATGACAGCCTCTTGCATCCACACCCATGGTACCCGAGCTCTTGTTTGGCATCCAGGAAAAATCATGTTGCACAAATGAATTGAAGGGTGGTGAATGTGGAGGATTTTATTACTGATGAAAGTGGCTTTCAGCAGGAAGGGGAGCTGAAAAGGGGATGGAGTGTGAAGGCAATATTTTCCCAGAGTCTGGCTGTCCCTGGCCGGACACCTCTCTGAAGCTATGCCATCAAGCTGTTCCTCTGAAGTTAAGTGGCTTCTCTCTGACCATAGTCTCTAATATCCAGCTGCTTCTCCTCTCTGTCGGCTGAACCTGGGTTTTTTATGGACACAGGATAGGGGGCAGGGCAGGCTATTGGTGGTTTTGGAAAAGGCAACATTTGAGCGGGAAAACAGGGATGTCAGTTCTCACTTTGGGCCATGGTTCCAGGCTTTTTGGTTTGAGAGTGGGGCTTTCACTGGGAACCTGCCCTCTTCTGCCAGGAATTTCTCTGCCTCTTGTCCCTATCAGAATCAACATAAATGCACATCAACAGTAGACTGGCTAAAGAAAATGTGATACAAACACACCATGGAATACTACACAGCGATAAAAAAGAATGAGATCATGTCCTTTGCAGCAACATGAATGGAGTTAGAGGTCATTATCCTAAGGGAACCAATGCAGAGACAGGAAACCAAATACCATATATTCTCACCTACAAGTGGGAGCTAAACATTGAGTACATATAGTCACAAGTAAGAGAACAACAGACACTGGGCCTCCTTGAGGGTGGAGGGAGAGAGGAGGGTGAAGACTGAAAAACTACCTATCAGGTACTATGTGTTTTACCTGGGTGATGGAATAATCCGTACATCAAACCCCCATGACACACAATTTACCTATATAACAAACCTGTACGTGTACTCCTGAATGTAAAAAAAAGCTTAAACATTAGTTTTTTAAAATTAAAATAAATAATAAAAATGTGTGTGTTCATCACGTATCCTGTAATCTTGCTATATTAATTATAGGAGGTTTTTGTGTGTTCATTTTTTTTTTTATGTAGAAAATTATGTTATCTCCAAACAGGATAGTTTTGTTTGATCCTTTTCAATGTGTATGCTTACTTTTTTTTCATATCATATTGCAGTGGGTAAACTTCCACTATTCTACCAAATAAGAATGGTAAGAAAGACATCCTCACATTGTTCCCAACCTTAAGAAAAAAATCCTGTTTTTTACTATTAATTGTGTTAGATGTAGGGTGTTTTTCTTTTATAGATAATCTTTAGCAAATTGAGGGAGCTCCTCTCCACTCACAGTTTGCTGACATACTATCAGAAGTAGGTGTTAGGTTTGCCAAATGCATTTTTGCATGTGCTTATTTGCCATCTGCATTCCTTTTTGGGGAAACATATATCTTAATTGACAGAATATACAGTCTTTCTTCTTTAACCTTTTGATATAAAGGATTGATTGAATTTTGAATATCAAACCAGACTTGCATACCTGTAATAAATCCGACTTGATGAGGCTGCATGATTCTTTTTGTACATTGGTGGATTAAATTTCCAAATATTGTGTTAAGGACTTTTTCATTTATGTTCAGCAGAAATGTTGGCCTGTAGATTATCTTTTTAGTTACTCTCTTTGTCTAGTTTTAGTAACAATCTAATCATGGTCTCATAAAATGTATTAGGGAGTGATATTTCCTCTTTTATTTTCTTGAATTAATTATATAAAGTTGATGTTAATTTTTTTCTAAATTTTTGTAGAAGTTTTCACTGAAATCATCTGTGTTCAGGGACTTTATGGGTGGTTATAAATTATGAATCTAATTTTTATAATGGTTATAGAGCTATTCAGATTGTTTATTTTTCTTTTTTGCTTGATATTTGGTACTTTGTTGGTTTTAAGCAATTGGTTCTTTCTAAATTGTTATATTACGTGTTTAAAATTATGAATACATATAAGTATCCCTTTACTTTTATCTTAATGACACAAGATTTTAATGATATTCTCTATCTAATTTTTTGTTATTATATCTATTTGTGTTTTACAAGATAATTTTTCTTTCATATAATGAGCTTTTTTTTCAACTTTTATTTTAGAATCAGAGGGTACATGTGCAGGTTTATTACATAGGTATATTTTATGATGCTGAAGTTTGAAGTACAAATAAATCTGTAACCTTGATAGTGAGCATAATACCCAATAGGTAGTATTTTTCAGTCCTTATTGCCTCCCTCCCTCCCATTCTTGTATTTCTCTGTGTCAGTTACTTCCATTTTTATGACCATGTGTACTCAATGTTTAGCCCCCACTTATAAGTGAAAACATGTAGTATTTGGTTTTCTCTTTCTGCATTAATTCACTCAGAATAATGGTTTTCAGCTGCAACCAAAACATAATGTTTTGATATACATATAAGTAATGCAGTGATTACAACTGTCAGTTAAATTAACATATCTATCAACTCACATAGTTACCTTTGTGTGGATATGTGATAAGAACTCCGAAAATGTGTTCTTTTAGCAAATTTTAGGTATATAGTATTATTAACTATGGTTTTCATGCTTTACATTAGCTCTCTAGACTTATTTATCTTGCATAACTGCATTATTGATATTGATAATTTGTGCCTTTTTTGTCTTTGTCAGTCTTGTTAGATGTTTATCAAATTTATTACATTTTTGAAGAACAAGTTACTTATGTTTTTGATTGTAAAAATTATTTTTCTATATTAATTTTATTGGTTACTTCTCTTATCTTTATTATTTTATTCTTTTTCTTGCTTTGAATTTATTTTACTCTGCTTTTTCTTGTTTCTTGATGTAGAAACTTTGATTATCCATTGGGAGCTTTCCCTATTTTCTAATGTGAGAATTTAGAACTGAGTTTCCCTCTCAGAACTGCCTTAACAGCACACATTAGGGCCTATTGGCGGATGGAGAGTGGAAGGAGAGAGAGGATAAAAAAAATAACTAATGGGCAGGAGGCTAGGTGATAAAATAATCTGTACAACAAACTCCCATGACACAAGTTTACCTACATAACAAACCTACACTTGTACCCCTGAACTTAAAAGAAAAGTTGAAAAAAGAAATGATATAATTTTGATGTATAATAATCACGAAATTAAATCCTCACATGGAAGTTTTCACAGATGATATGTGGTTGCTTGTTGCTGCAATAAATGATGGGTTTCATAAAACAAACAAACAAAAATTTAGCATTAATAGAATAAACTTGAATGGCATATAGGAGAATAATCTTAGAATATCAAAGTCATTCACAAGTAAGACAGAAAATCTATAAGCTATAAAAAACGTTGACTAATTTGACTATAAAATTTTTAAATTTCTATCTGACTTAAACACTATTAGCATACTGCAATGGCAAGTGGTATAACTGGCAACTATATTTTCATAATATAAAACAAAGGGAAACAGAGTTCATATATATATATACATATATTATATATATAGCTCATATATATATATAGAGTTCATATATATATAGTTTTTATAATTCAATAAAAATAAATTACCTGAAAGAAAATGTATCATATACAAGAAAAATAAAACATTTGCAGGAGAAATACAGTCAATAAGTACGACAAGGTAATCAGTGTCACTAGTAATCTAGAGATTATTATTAAAACAAGATAATATTGTTCAACTATAGGCAAAGGGTTATTCTCATAACATATTGACAGATATGTAAATGATTACACCTTTTTTGGCACATAAATGAGTGTATCTAATAAGAAGCATTTCTATTACAAAAAAAACTGTGTCCTACAAAAACACTCTCATATATGCACAAAGATATATGGATATGGATACTTATTGCAGAATTTTTGCAGTAGAAAATATTTTAAACATCCTCATTTTCTAAGAACAAGAGGTTGATTAAATAACTTGTATATGCAAAAGTATGCAGCCATTAAAAAGAATGAGATAAAACTACTGTCATGAACTGTCAAGAGTCTGAAATTTTACTCTAAAGTTAATGAGCTAGCCTTCCACAGTTTCATGGATGCTGGCAGAAGACATAAGACTCCTGGGTCAGAGAGAAAAAAATTATTATTTATGGCATAGCAAATATTATAAACTTCATATTCAGATAGGTTTCCCTCAGCCATGGAGGTGATGCAGAGATGCCTACTTGGATGCTGCACACATTGTAAGCTTGTATCACAGCTGAGAAACCTGGAGTTTAAAGAACCAGTATACACACACACACACACACACACACATATATATATAATTTACTTTTTATATTTTTGAGACAGAGTCTTGCTCTGTCGCCAGGCTTGAGTGCAGCGGCGCGATCTTGGCTCACTGCAACCTCCGCCTCCCGGGTTCCAGCGATTCTCCTGCCTTAGCCTCCCGTGATTACAGGCACGTGCCACCAAGCCCAGCAAATTTTTGTATTTCAGTAGAGACGGGGTTTCACCATGTTGGCCAGGATGATCTCAATCTCCTGACCTCTTGATCCACCCGCCTCGGCCTCCCAAAGTGCTGGGATTACAGACGTAAGCCACCGCGCCGGGCCGAACCAGAATATTTTATGATGGCTTTTAAGCAAGCCTTCTTGAATTTTGTTGGGGAGGGAGATATTACCTATACGCTACTGGATGGTGAACAAGCCTGCCTTTTTTCTCTAAACGGTTGACATCTGTATATTCCAAGGCCGTTTTCTTTTTATTGTTTATTTATTTATTTGTATTTCAATTGTTTTGAAAGAACAGGTGGTATTTGGTTGCATGGAAAAGTTCTTCAGTGGTGATGTCTGAGATTTTGATGCACTCATCATCTGAGCAACGTATGCTGTAGCCAAATGTGCAGGGTTTTGTCCCTCACCCTCCTCCCACCCTTTTCCCCAAGTCCCCAAAGTCTATTATATCATTATTATCCCTTTGCATGCTCATAGCTTAGCTTCTGCTTATGAGAACATATGATGTTTGGTTTTCCATTCTCGAGTTACTTCTTTTAGAATAATGGCCTCCAATTCCATCCAGGTTGCCGCAAATGCCATTATTTTATTCCCTTTTATGGCTGAGTAGTATCCATGGTGTGTGTGTGTGTGTCTGTGTATACATATATGTATGTGTGTGTGTGTGTATATATATATATATATATACGTTTTCTTTATCCACTCATTTGTTGGTAGGCATTTAGGCTGGTTTCATATTTTTGGAATTGCAAATTGTGCTGCTGTGAACATGCATGCACACGTGTCTTTTTCATATAATAGCTTCATTTTCTCTGAGGAGACATCCAGTAGTGGGATTGCCGGATCAAACAGTAGTTTTAGTTCTTTAAGGAATCTCTATACCATTTTCCATAGTGGTTGTACTAGTTTACATTCCCATCAGCAATGTAAAAGTGTTCCTTTCTCTTCACCACATCCACGCCAACATCTGTTATTTTTTGATTTTTTAGTTATGGCCATTCTTGTAGGAGTAAGGTGGTATCTCATTACGGTTTTTATTTGTATTTCCTTGATAATTAGTGATGTTGAGCATTTTTCATGTTTGTTGACTTTGTATATTTTCTTTGGAGAATTGTTTATTCATATCATTTGCCCACTTTTTGATAGGATTATTATTATTATTATTTTGCTAATTTGTTTGTTTCTTTCCTTTTCTGGTGGAGTGCCCCCAGAAGGTCATACACTACCATTTTGTCTCTTAATGCCCATGCCAGGAAGTTGCTTCTCCCTGCTGCCTACATTAAATTAACGCTTTACTGTGGCAGCCGTGGAACATTAGGAGTTTGTCTCTCCCTGGTGCCAGCTGCCAAATTATCATTTTACAGAGGCAGCGTGATAATTGCTGAACCATCACCCCATCACCTGACATTCCTGGGGGTTGTGGGGGGAACCCATTCCTGCCCCGCTCATGCCTGTCTAGCTACCTGTAACATTTTGAAGTAAATGATTTTGTTAGTAGCCTGTATTCACATGAACTAGGTATTAAAGGTGTTTGTGGCGAAGTCTCAGAAAAAGAGAATAGCTATAGGAAAAGTCTGAATCTTAGAGATTACTTAAGTGATTGGGAAAAGAATGCTAGTAGGAATATGGACAATGAAGGCCATTCTGCTGAGGTGTCAGGCAAATATGAGAAATAAGGTATTGAAAACTGAAGGAAGGTATACCCATGTTATAAAGTGGCAAGGAGCTTGGCTGAATTTTGTCTGTACCCAGGATTTTGTGGGAGGCAGGACTTAAGAGTAACAAACTAGAATATTAGGCAGAAGAAACCTACAAACAAAAAAGCATTCAGACTACTGCATGGCTTTCTTAGCTGATTATAATAAAATGCAAGAAGAGATAAGTTATTTAAAGGCAAAATTTGTAATTAAGAGGGAGGCTGATTGTAAAGATTTGCAAAACACTCAGCCTGGCTATTTAAAAAATTTAAAAAATGAGAGAGAAATCCAAGGCTATGACCAAACAGCTATTTGATAAGGAGATTAGTATAGCTAAAAAGAAGCCAGGTGCTATTTATCAAGACAGTGGGAGAATGAGCCCAAAAGTATTTCAGACATCTTTGAGGCTATTCCTCCCTTCACAAGTCTGATAGGCTAAAGCAAAATGGTTTTAGTTGATGGGTTTGCGATGCCTATGGGACATTAGGACCCACAGCCCAGGGATACCCAGGGTCTCCTCCCCCTACGTTCTGCAAAGAGCTCCTCAGCCATCCCAGCTATGGCTCAAGTGAGTCCAGGTGTGACTTGACTCAGAGCGCTGGAGGGTGCAAGTCATGAGTTTTGGTGATGTCCTTATGGTACTCATTCTGTTGGTGTGCAGAGTGCAAGAGCTGTGGAGGCATGGCTTCCTCCATCTAGATTTCAAACAATGTTGTGAACAGCCTGGGGTTCAAGCAGTCTTCTCCCTGAGGTAGTGCTACCACAGAATTCCCTGTAGGGCAATGCCTAGTGGAGCTGTGAAAGAAGGGTCCCCAGGACTCTAGAACTGTAGACCCACCAGCATACAATGCCAAGCTTGGAAAGCTGTAGGCAAGAGACTAATATGTGAGAGCTGCTGTGTATGCTGAGCCTAGCAAAGCCACGAGGCAGGACTGCCTGAGGCCTTGTATGCTGCACCTATGCACCAGTGTGCACAAAGGAGGGACATGGAGTCAAATGAGATAATTCTGGAGCCTTAAGACTTAATGTAATTAACCCTGTTTTATTTTGTATTTTTTTTTAACTTACTTGGGACTTGTTTTCCCTTTCTTTTTTTCCTGTTGCTTCCTTTAGTAATGGGAATGCCTATCCTACATGCCTGACCCACCGTTGTATTTTGGAAGCATGTAACTTATTTTGATTTCACAGGCTCACAGCTAAAGGTGAGGGGAATTTCCCTCAGGATGAATTGTGTCTTGAATTTCATGCACATGTGATTTAGATGAGACTATGTACTCTGGACTTTTGAGTTGATGCTGGAATGAGTTAAGATTTTCAGGGATATTAGGATGGAGTAAATGCATTTTGTATGTGAGAATTACATGAGTATTGTGGAGACAGGGTTAAAATGCTAAGGTTTGATTGTATGTCATCTCCAAAACTCATGGTAAAATTTGATTGCCATTGTAAAAGTATTAAGAAGTGAGACCCCTAAGAGGTGAGTAGGCCATGAGGGCTCTTCCATCATTGTTACGAGTAATGCTATTACAAAAGAGTGAATTCAGCCCCCTCTTGCTCTCTCACCCTCTCTTTGTCCTGTTCTTCTGTCATGTAATGATGCATTAAGAAGACCCTCACTATATGCCAGCAGCTTAATATTGAGCTTCCCAGACTTTAGAATTGTGAATCAACAAATTTCTGTTTCTTATAAATTACTCGTCGGGTATTCTGTTGTAGCAGCAAAAACAAATACATATACCCACTACCATTTTAAATTAATGTTTGCATCATGATATATATTTCTTAATCAATTTACTTTAACCTTATTTATATCGTAGTGTTTAAAGTGAATTTCTTATGAAGAGCTGTTTTTATTTTTCCACTCCACTAATTTCTTTCTCATAACTGGTGCATTTAAACCATTTACACAGAATGTGATTATTGATATATTAGGGCTCAAAACTGCCATTTTATTGCTTGATTTTTGTGTTTCCCTTATTTTTTCCCCTCTGCTTTTGTTTTCTTGACTTCTTAGGGACTATATAAACATTTTCTTCTGATTTCACTTTATTTATAGTGCTTTAGTTTATACATACATAATGCACCACAATCTGCCAGTACTAACATTTTAATAACTTAACAAAAAATGTACATACCTTGGCTCTACACATTTTAAAATTTAACCTTGGCCCTACACATTCTAAAAATTAAATTGTCTTCAATATTTTCTCTAATTAGATTCAGTACCATATCAGAAGGCATTATAATTTGTTTTAATTATTAACTATGGTTTTTAAAAATTGTGTGGAGAACAGTTTATTATATTTACTCATATTTTCACCTAGTCCAATATTCTTTTTGTTTCTGAAATTCCTGGCCTTTTCCTGTTATCATACCTTTTCAGTTTAGATACTTCCTTTTATCATTCTTCAAGGATAGGTTTGCCGGCAACAAATTCTCTTAGTTTTTGTTTATCTGAGAATGTCTTTATTTCAAACTCTTTTTTTCCTTAAGGATATTTTTTGCCTGATATAGAGTTTATAGTTGACAGTTCTTTTCTTTCAGTTCTTGTAAACCAGTGTGCCACTTCCTTCTCGTCTTCATGGTTTCTAATGAAAAATGCATTGCCATTTGAATTAGTGTTTCCCTGTAAGTGATGTGTTATTTCTCTCTGGTTACTTTTAATTTTGTTCTTTGTCTTTAGATTTTGGAAGTTCAAATATGATGTATCTTGTCATAAATTTCTTTAACTTTATCCTATTTAGGTTCACATAGCTTCTTGAATCTGTAGATTTATATATTTTGCCAAATTTAGGACCTTTTCTGTTACTATTCCCTCAAATTTTTTTTAGATATGTTTTCTCTTTTCTTTGCTTTAGGTACTTCAATGCTAAGAATATTAGCTCTTTTGTTATTGACCTACAGATCCTGAAGACTCTGTTAATCATTTCTTCCATTTATTTTCTTTCTATTGTTCAAACTGGATAAATTCAATTAATCTCTATTCAAGCTCATCAGTTCTATCTTCTACTACCTCTGCTCTACCATTGTGACCATACTTTGAGGTTTCTGTTTTGTTTTGGTTTGGTTATTATATTCCAAGTTGTATAATTTTCCTTTTGTTCTGTCTTACAACTTCTATTTCTGTGCTAGTATTTTCTATTTTTTCCTATGGGTTTTTAATTGTTTGTTTAAGTATTTATATGATGGCTGCTTGAAAAATTTGTCAGATAATTCCAATATCAAATTCATCTACTGTTTACATTTCCATATGGGATATTTTGCCAAATGACAATGAGTACAGTAAGTTAGATGTAAAAGGTAGTAAAGAAGTCAATAGGGGTCTTCTTGAAATTTTTGACATGGTCTATGAGATGTAGCACAATCTTTGTATACAAGTAGTGGGGGCTTAATCACTTTTTTACTCTCACAATAATAGCAATAAACACTTCCAAGCTCTTAAGGAGTAGCTTTCTCTTCTCTTGGAAAGAAGTTGCATAAGAGAGAAAACATGATAAAAGGTGAACAGGGCTTATAGAGGGAGGTGATAAATAGCAAGAGGTGGCAGATACTACCTGAACCTTTCTTTTATCATGTAATAGAAAAATTTCTTGTATTTATGTTTGTTTTCTTTTATATGGCTTTGAATATTTCTTGTTTTCTTTTTTTGATTTTATTAGAAGAGGTGGACTGAAAAACCAATGGATGCTGTCACAGGCATTAGTTAAAAACACAATTGTAAAAAAACAAAAACAAAAAAACACAATTGTAAAATATGGCAACTTGATATATACTTTTTCCGTTGCTAGGGTCAATATTCTCATTATAAAAATTAAAATGAAGTATTTAAAAATAAATTATTTTACACTTTTTAAAAGTTTAGTTTACACTTAAATAAATATAAAAACAAAGATCCAATCATATTTTAAATTATTTGTTGGGTTTTCTTTATTTCATTGCCAATCAGTTGGGTTATGCAAAATAGCCTAGAATGGGCAGTGTGGTATTTTTATTCATGTCTATAACTGTCAAGGTTGTAAAAATGGGCAATTTTTAGTAAAATCACAAGCTGGAGATGGCAAATTGATCCAATAGAATGGAAACTCACTCTATATCTGTGAAGATACTTTGATTTATTGCTCTTAGTCAAGTTTGAAAGCATGACCTCAAGGGAAGTACATCCTTAGGTGTAAGCACTTCTTGCAATAGATTAGTTTAGCATTTACAATTAAATATAATTTTAAAATGAATTATAAGAAAGGAATGTATCCCATAATTAAAAATTAGTTTTCCTGATTATCCAAATGAGAAGTTGGGTATATTATTTTTTGCTTAAGGTATACAGACTTAAGCAAAAAAAAGAACCTCCCATAGTAAAAAACAGACTCATTTATAAACTCAGCAACATATATCAAATGTCCACAAGTTCAAACTAATAAGTACTAAAGAAGATAATTCCTTCACAAATTCATTCAGCTGACATGTATTAAGTATCAACTATGTTCAAGATTTTATGGTAGCCTCCATAATAAATAAAAAGTGGTACAAAACAAATCCCTTTCCCACAAATAGTATAAAATACAGTAGTGTTATATGTAAAACACAAGTCTATATCTGTATTTTGCAGGCATATCTCCAATATTTGTGGAGCTCAAGACAGTACCAAATGGATACCTAAATAACACATGTATTATTTAAATGACTAACAAAAATTTAAATAAATGTTTTATTAACTTTCATTAAAAAGGATACTTTTAAAATGACCTGAAACATCAGGTACAAATTTAAAATTTTTGACTTCTCAGAATTCTGCACCAGAACATGGAAATGCAGGCAGAACTATTGTCCAGTGCCCTGACCTGTGGTACACTCCCATTTTCTTCCCACATACGACTTTGTTCCACTCAAAAGAATCTTGGTGCACACATGTAGAAAATTACATGTGTTCACTTACAGTCTAATCACAATCTCTGCAAGCAGATGTCCCTTGAATATCCTTTGGTATAGTGGTGTATGTGATGGGAAAACAGATCTTGGGGTAGAGATTTGGAGAGGCCTGGAAGAGAGTTCAGGAAAGTTGCCAAGGAAATTCTGGGATCCTGAAGAACAAAGTGTCACCTCAAAGGAAGTTGCAGGATTTTAGTGGGAACCTGTCCTTGGTCCTACAATTCTTCACTCTGTGGGAGTGAAGCAACTGAAGTAGTGCTAAAGTGAGGCCCTCTAAAGCACAGGACTCTTTGCAGAAGCCACGGTTTCTATGGTTTAAGGGCAAAACATGAGCAATGAAGAAATACAGATTGTGTGGTTAGATATAATAGAATGCATACATATATTTCAGCTATTAGAAATAAAGCTGTATATGTATTGACATAGATGTCAATATCACATGGTTATGTAAAATAATGCATATAATATGATCTCATTTTTGTAAAAACAAAGATAAAAATATTACATGTGCACAAAACTGTAGATCTTTGTGTGAGCACAAAAAAATGCTGAGGAACTATTCACATTGCTTATCTGAAAAGAGGTGAGATGGGAAAAATATTTTAGTTATACACCTCATTTTTTTGTTTATTAGAGTAAGCATGTATTATTCTTGTAATAAAAGTACAATATATTTTTATAATGTCAATAAACACGTATTGATTGCCTACTGTCTTAGTTTTTTTAGTGTTACTATAAAGCAATACCTGAGGTCAGATAATTTATATTAAAAAAAAGTTTATTTGGCTCACATTTCTGCAGGATATACAAGAAGCATAGTTCCAGCATCTGCTTGGTTTCTGGTGAGGGCCTGCAGCTACTTCTGTTCATGAGAGAAGGCGAAGTGGAGCTGGCATGTGCAGAGATCATATGGAAAGGGAGAAGGCAAGAGAAAGAAGGAAGGTGCTAGGCTTATTTTGACAACAAGCTCTTGAGAGAACATTTGCAAACACTAATAGAGAAACTCATTACCATGAAAACAGCACCAAGACATTCATGAGGGAACCACCCCATGATCTAAACACCTCTCATTAAGCCCCCTCCTTCAATAACATGAGGTTTGGAGAGTCAGATATCCAAAATTACCTATAATTGTTGCTTTCCTTACATTGCACTGAAAAAGGATTGCAATGTACTTTATTTGGTAATATTAGAATCTGATGGGGGTATTGCGTGCTTAATAGTCATCCTTAAAGTTATTTTTTGGTCAAATCTGACCTAAAAATAAAAGTAAAATCCTGTCTACATAGGAAGGCTCAATGAACAAGGAATGATTTGAGTATCTGTAGTAAAAATAGTTGTGATTATTACTAAAAAATGATGCTTTTATACAGATATCTTGAGATAAACATATTATGTCAAGGTGAAACAATTTATTTAGATTATCATCATAATTAACCATATCAATTACTTCATAATCTGACCAATTGTGCACTTGGCAGCAGATACCAAGGAATCACATGCAGAATTCTGTGTTGGCCATGGTCTAAAATAAGATTTATATAGTATAAATTGAAGAACTAACTAAGCTTGATCTTCTGATTAAACATTGAAGATGGTCTTCATTATTTACTGCCTCCAGAATCCCCAATAAAATGGTAAAAATACCAATTTTTAAGAGGATACATATATAACCACAAAAGTAATACAAATCTATTACAGTAACAGGTGTCTGCATAATTGAAGAAGATATACAGTCGACAGATGAATGGTAATAACTTAGGAGATTGGAGAAATCTGGGTCTAAAGGCTTGCAGACGAAAATACAAAACAAACACAGTTAATTTGGGCCACAGAATGCCAGAAAACATAAAAAACTGGAGGCATCAGTTACTTCAGAAGCCAGGGATGAAACAGAAGGTCCAACAGGAGTGGCTGAAAAGTAGCCTATTGAGCAATTTACTTTACAGGGTTCCTTCCCCGCACTTGCAGCAATAGAATCAGAGCCTCTAAAGTCAGGAACATCAGACTAGACACATTAAAAGAGAGGTTAGAGGTGCTATTCTGAAACAGGGCAATTTAATGAAAGCCAATGTACTGATTAGTGAAATGCCAAGTCCTCTTTTTCCTCTTTGGCTTCCAGAACACTGAAAACCAGGTTTACAGTTTAACAAGTAAGCAAATATAGATTCCATCTGAAGAAACTGGACCCCCAAAAAGACTGATGATTGGAAGTCTCTGGTAAAATGGCCAGGTTTGTACTCAATTGTGTTATGGTGGGGCCTGTCAAAACACACAGATCTTGACCAAGCACATGAAGCTTTTGATTGGGTTTTAGTGTATCACTCTTCATTATAAATGAATACCCAAGTTTCATAAAATATTTGAAGAAAGGTTTTATTATGGAATATTAAGATCGAAAAAAGAGAAAAGAGGAAAATTGGAGAAAGAGAAAAGTCGGTAATCTCACACTACAAAAATGCCCAAAAAACTATAACTTTCTAGAACTAAGAGAAGACATTATAAAAGCCATCAAGATATAAAAATAATAAAAAATTAAAAGACTATAATATTTACATATACCTAAAAGAATATCTCTTAATAATCAACGTTGCAGAAGATGTGGATCAAGTATGTCACACATATTGTTGGTAGGATTGTTAAATAGTTTGGTCACTTTGGAAAAATGTTTGCTATTATCTTATAAATTGAATACTCATATACCATAAGAGTATTTTCACTCCTTGTTTTAGACTGAAGAGAAACATTTACATATGTTCACCAGAGGACATGTACAATACTATTCATAACATAAGATTATTTATAGTTGTATAACTCCTGAAATAATATAAATGCCAATGAAGAGGAGTGTAGTGGTTTGTTGAAACAATGGAATATTAGACATTAGTCAAAAGAGAGAAATAGAGCTGCATGCATCAGTGTGGATAAATCTTGGCAGTATAATAACAAAAACACAAGTAAGCTTAAAAAGATTACATAAAAACATCATATTACTTTTTAAAGTTAAAAGCAATAGGCCAGGCGTGGTGGCTCACGCCTGTAATCCCAGCACTTTGGGAGGCCGAGGTGGGCGGATCACGAGGTCAGGAGATCAAGACCATCCTGGCTAACACAGTGAAACACCGTCTCTACTAAAAAATACAAAAAATTAGCCAGGCATGGTGGCGGGCGTCTGTAGTCCCAGCTACTCGGGAGGCTGAGGCAGGAGAATGGCATGAACCAGGAGGCGGAGCTTGCAGTGAGCCGAGATTGCACCACTGCACTCCAGTCTGGGCGACAGAGCGAGACTCTGTCTGAAAAATAAAATAAAATAAAATAAAATAAAATAAAATAAAATAAAATAAAATAAAATATAAAAAATAAATAATAATTGTTTATTATATAACACATTTGTGTGTCTGTGTGTTTGTCTTGAAAAGCTATTGAGAGGACATAATTAATATAACTAACATGCTTAAACTAGAATTTGGTGATACAGTCAGCCTTCTATATCCCTGGGTTTTACATCCACATTCAATCAATGATGGGTAAAAATAGTTGAAACAAATAATGAAAATAGCAATATAGCAATAAAAAAATACAAATAAAAATATAACAACTATATTCCTGTCATTTATATTAGGTATTATAAGTAATCTAGAGAAAATTTAAAGTATATGAGAGGGTTTATGTAGGTTATTTGTTCATGCTATGGCATTCAATATAAGGGACTTGAACATCTATAGATTTTGGTATCTGCATGGGTTTCTGGAGCCCGTTCTCCTTTTATACTGAAAAATAATTTTATATAAATAAGAGTTTTCCATTGTTAATGTTCTTTGGGAATTTAGATATGACTACATAGAAAACTAAACAAAAAAGTTAATTTTTAACTGAGAATGAGAATATGGAAGGGATATTTTATTAGAAAGGAAATGTAATCATTGGATACTATTTGGCTCAGTGTAAAAGTATTCACATAGTCACAATTAGAAGAATATTTTGAGTATTGATTTAACCTTAAATTTTGATACATCTACATGAGGAAAATGAGGGGAGAGTAAGAACAACAGTACTGCATATAGCCGGAAGAGGAAACAAAACTGTATGAGCTCCTGAAAAAGAAAACAGAAAGCCTTAATAATTGAGAAACTGCATACACAATCTCAAAGAAATTACAATAGCACCCTGCAAAAGTTTTGGAGGCAACAAGAATGTCTACACAGGCTGACTGATGAGAATCTGTCCCTGTACAAAGTCAGTTTATAAAGACTAGGAGAGACAGTCTTTTTTTTTTTTTTTTCCAAATGGATTCTAAAAAACTTATTTTTATTTTTTTCAAATATATGGATTCTAAAAAGATATATGAGACACAAGAAGAAACAGAGAAACATAGCCCAAATAATTGAACAAAGTAAATCTAAAGTAAGGGACCATAAAGCAAATGGAGATGCATTAATCAAAGACAAAGAGTCAAAATAATGGTTATAAAAATGCTGAAGAAGGTGAAGAATATAATGCATTCCTCAGAAACCACCAAAATAATGGAGTGGGAGATATCACCCTTTATTGGCCCATAAGAAAATATGATAGATAGATAGAGAGAGAGAGATAGAGAGAGAGACAGAGATAGAGAGATAGATAGACATCCACAAGCAAATTTGCCCTGGGAGAGCTCAAAAGCCTATTTAGAAATCTGTAGCAACACAATGAAGCAAATGAAACAGATTATCCACATAAAAAGGATCACTAGTGAGATCAGCATACCTGAGATGCCAGGAGATGGCTAAGGACAAAAAAAGAAGTTGATGATTATTGGCATTAACAGCAGGAACCACCATGATCCTCAGTGACCTGCTCTGCAGAAGATGCCAGCATCTTAGGTCACTGAGATAACCAACAATCATTTTCTCTGAGGAACACCAGAGTGTGAGATGCAGCTATACCCCTAACTCCCTTCAAGAAGCAGCCAAAATTGTGCTGCTTCAGGATCAGAGCTGCCACTTGTCCCATTCCCATGTGAGATCTAACCCTCGAGCTGTAGCTGCTTTGTTATTGCTCACGCTATGGACCCCAGCTCTGTGGCTGCACTGTGCCTGCCAATGTCTCAGACACCAGAGCCATTACCATAGAAAATCGTTCACACTTTGGCCCCAGAGCCAGCATCTCTTTGAGTGTACCTGTGCTCCAGGAACCAGATCATATTCCATAAAGAACTAGATCATGCCCTGACCCTGAAACCACTGTAAATCTGTGCACATCTGGGCTCACATTCTCAGCTTTCTGGCTACTTCATAAGTATCCACACCTTGCATCTGTTACTATTATTGTAACAGTAGGGATGCTGCATTCTGAATATCAGTGCAATTTATTCAAAATTTACACAGGAGAAAAAACACTGGAAAGGAATAAAGATTGCTTACAGAATTTATGGGGCAGCATCAAGAGAACAAATATTCAAATTATATGGGTTAAGAAGGAGAAGAGATAAAGGGAAAAAATAACAGCTGAAATCTTTCTAAATCTGAGAAAACATATAAATATCCAGGTACAGAAAAGTCAAATGTCTGCAGTCAGATTTAATCCTAACAAGACTAAACCAAGTCTTATAATTAAATGGTCAAAAATTAAAGATGAAGAAAGGATTCAGAAAACCTCAAGTGAAAAGAAGTATATTGCACATAGAAGGAATTTCAATAAGGTTAGGAGCAAACTTCTCAGCAGAAAATTGACAATCCAGGAGAGATTGGGAAAACATTGAGTGCTGAGGTGGGGGGGATTGCCAACCAATCAAGAATGCATTATCTGGGAAAGCTGTCCTTCAGAAATGAAGGAAGAGTGGCAGAGAAAGATGGCTGAGTTGAAGCTTCCAGTGATTTTCTCCCATGCAAGAACACAAAATTGTGCACAAAAAAGAACCTTCATAGGAACCAAAAATCAGGTGAGCAATCACAGTACCTTGTTTTAACATTAAGTAAAGAGGTGCTTAGTAGGGTAGGAAAGACAGTCTTCAATTGCCTATTCCACCCCTCCTCCATCCCCCAACAGTGGCTGTGTGATGTGGAGAGAACTTGTGTGTTTGGGGGAGGGAGAGTACAGCAATTGTGGAACTTTGCATTGGAACTCAGTAACTCAGTGCTGCCCTGTCACAGTGGAAAGCAATTTAAGGCAGAACTCAGCTGGTGTCCACAGAGGAAGCATTTAGACAAGCCCTAGCCAGAGGCAAGTCACCCATCCTAGTGGTGGGAACCTGAGTTCTGGCAAACTGTGCTACCATGGACTAAAGTGCTCTGGGGTTCTAAATGAACTTAAAAGGCATTCTAAGCCACAAAACTTCAATTCCTAGGTAATTATTGGTGCTGTGCTGGGCTTAGCGCCGGTGGACATGGGGTGCATGTGACCTAGTGTGACAGCCAGAATGGCCAAGGGAATGCTTGTGTCACCAGTCCCCAAACCCCAGGCAGTACAGCTTACACCTCCGGGGGAGAATCCTTTCCACTTGCAGAGAGAAGACAGGAGAGACTTTGTCTTGCCACTTGGATATCAGCTTAAGTGCAGTAGAATAGGGCACCAGACAGAGTCCTGAAGCTCACATTCCAGGACCTAGCTACCAGATGATATTTCTGAACACACTCTGGGCAAGAAGAGAACCAGCTGCCTTGAAGGAAAGGACCCACTTCTGGCAGGATTTATCACCTGCTGACTAAAGAGCACTTGGACCCTGAATAATCAGCAATGGTAACCAAGCAGTACTCACCATAGTCCTTTGGTAAGACTCACAGCCATGTTGTCTTTAGGTGTGACCCAGCACATTCTTAGTTGTGATGGCTACAGAGAGGGACACCTTTTGCTTCAGAAAAGGAAAGGGAAGAATACAGCTTGTCTATAGTAGGGTAGAGCACCAAGCAGGCTCCTGGTGGGCCAGATGGGAACCCACTTCCCTGAAAGGAGAGACCCAAGCCTGGCATCATTCATCACAAGCTGACTGAAGAGCTCGTAGGCCTTGAGTGAACATCAGTGGCAGCCAGGCAGTACTTGCCACAGGCCAGGGGCAGTGGGAGTGACAGGGAAAGACTCCTCTGCTCAAGGAAAGGGAAGGAAAGAGTGGTAAGGACTTTGTCTAATGGATTGGGTACCAGATCAGCTGCAGTAAAATAGAGCATGAAGTAGATTCCTAAGGTTCTCAATTCTAGGCAATGGCTCCTGGAAGGCATCTCTGGACACTCCCAAGGCTAGGGGGAGCTCACCACCCCAGAGGGAAGGAAACACACCTGACTGGATTCAACACATGCTGATTGTACAGCCCTTAGGCCTTGAGTGGACATTTATGGCAGCCAGGCAGTGGTCACTGCAGTGCTGTGCTTGTTTTGGGTCTGACCCAGCATAGTCCCCATGGTTGTGGCCACAAGGGTGCTTGAGTCACCCCTCTTCCAACTCCAGGAAGCTCAGCACAGAGAGAGAGAGAGAGAGAGACTCAGAGAGAGAAACAGAAATCAACTTCATTTGTTTGGGGAAAGTAAGAGAAGAAGAATCCCTGCCTGGTAATCCAGGGAATTCTCCCAGATCTCATACAACACCACCAAGGTAGTACCTCCACGAGTGAGTCTGCAAGAGCCAAAACATTACTGGGTTTGAGGTGCCCCAATGCAGATACGGCAACAGTGGCCAAAAGACTTGGATCACAACACCCAAGTTCTTCCAAAGCCTTCCCAAGAAGGATGGCTTCAAACAAACCCAGACTGTGAAGACTACAATAGATATTTAATTCTTCAATGCCTAGACAACAATGAACATACGTAAGCATCAAACTATCCAGGAAAGCATAACCTTACCAAATCAACTAAATAAGGCACTATTCACTAATCCCAGAGAGAAAGAGATATGTAAATTTTCAGAAACAGAATTCAAAATAGCTGTTTTGAGGAAGCTCAGTGAATTTCAAGATAGCTCTGGGAAGGAAGTCAGAATACTATTAGATAAAGCAGACAAAAGAAAAAGGAATAAAAAAGCCTGAAACTCACCTACAAGATCTAGAAAATAGCCTCAAAAGTGCAAATGTAAGAGTTAATGGTCTTAAAGAGGAGGTAGAGAGAGGGATCAGTGTAGAAAATTTATTCAAAAAGATAATGAAAGAGAACTTCCCAAACCTACATGAAGATATCAATATCCAAGGACAAAAAGGTTATAGAACACCAAGCAGATTTAACCCAAATAAGACTACCTAAAGGCATTTAATAATCAGACTCCAAAAGGTCAAGGATAAAGAAAGGATTCTAAAAACAGCAAGAAAAAAGAAACAAATAACATACACAAGAGTGCCAGTATCTCTGGCAACAGACTTCTCAGTGAAAACTTTACAGGCCATCAAAGACTGGTATGACATGCTTAAATGTTGAAGAAAAAATACTTTTATCCTAAAATAGTATATCCAGCAGAAGTATTCTTGAAACATGAAGGAGAAATTAAGACTTTCCTAGAAAATCAAAAGCTAGGGGGCTTCACCAACATCAGATCTATCTTACAAGAAATGCTAAAAAGAGTTCTTCAGTATGAAATAAAAGATTGTTAAAGAGCAACAAGAAATCATCTGAAGGTACAAAACTCACTGGTAATAATAACTACCCAAAAAAATCACAGGATGTTATAACACTATAATTATGATGTACAAACTTCTCATATCTTGAGAAGAAAGACTAAAAGAAGAACTTATCAGAAATAACTATGACAATTTTTCAAGACATAGATAATACAATAGATATAAAAAGAAATAACAAAAAGTTAAAAAGTGACTTGAGAGAGTTAAAGTACAGAGTTATTATTAGTTTTTCTCTGCTCGTTTGTTTATGTAATCAGTGTTGTAATTTGTTTAAAATTATGAAATATAAGATATTATATGCAAGCCTCATGATAACCTCAAACCAAAATCCATGCAACACATACACAAAAAATAAAAAGCAAGAAATTAAAGCATAAAACAAGGGAAAATCAACATCACTAAAAGGAAGACAGGAAGTAAAGAAGGTAGAGAAGACCACAAAATAATGAGAAAACAAATAACAAAATGGCAGGAATAAGTCCTTACTTACCAATAATAACACTGAATTTAAATGGACTAAAGTCTCCAATGAAAAGACATAGACTGGCTGAATATATTTAAAAAAAAAAAAAGACCCAGTGATGTGTTACATGCAAGAAAAGCACTTAACCTATAAAGACACACATAGAATGAAAACAAAATGCTGGAAAAAGATAATTCATACAAACGGAAGCCAAAAACAGCAGAAGTAGCTGTACTTATTTCAGACAAAATAGATTTCAAGAGAAAAACTATGTAAAGGGAAAAATAAGTCATTCTATAATAGTCAATTGAGCAAGAGTATATAACAATTGAAAATGTATATGCGCCCAACACTTTAGCACCCAGATGTATAAAGCAATTATAATTAGAGCTAAAGAGAGAGATAGATCCAAATATAATAATAGCTGGAGACTTCAACATCCTATTTTCAGTATTGGACAAATCTCCCTGACAGAAAATCAACAAAGAAATATTGGAGGTAATCTACACTATATGCCAAATGGACCTAACGTATATTTACAGAAGATTTTATCCAACAGATGTGGAATGCACATTTTTCTCCTCAGCACATGGATCATTATCAAGGATAGATTGTATTTTAGACCATGAAACAAGTCTTAAAAATTTCAAAAAAAAATAATGTAAACCATCTCAAGTGTCTTCCCTGACCACAATGGAATAAAACTAAAAATCAGAAACAAGAGGAATTTTGGAAACTATACAAACCCATGGAAATTAAACAATATGCTCCTGAATAGCCAGTGGGTCAATAAAAAATTCAAGAAGGAAATTGAAAAGTTTCTTGAAATAAATAATAATGGAAACATAACATACCAAAACATCTATGGGAAACAGGGAAAGCAGAACTAAGAGAAAAGTTTAAAGCAATAGGCATCTACATTAAAAAAATGTATAAAAACTTTAAATAATCTAATAATGCATATTAAATAACTAGAAAAGCAAGAGCAAACCGAACAAAAAATTAGTAGATGAAAAGAAATAATGAAGATCAGAGTAAAAATAAATGAAGTACAAACAAACAAACAAACAAACAAACAAAAGACCAACAAAAGAAATTGGGTTTTTGAAAAGATAAACAAATCGACAGACAGACTTTTTGCCAGACTAACTAGGAAAAAAGAGAAAAGACCAAATAAGTAAAATTAGAGTTGAAAAAGGAGACATTACAAATGATACCACAGAAATTTAAAGGATCATTAGTGGCTAGTATGAGCAACCAAATGCCAATAAATTGGAAGACCTAGAAAAAAATGGGTAAATTTATACACACATACAACCTTCCAAGATTCAACCATGAAGAAATCCATAACATGTACTGACCAATAACTAATAAAGAGATCTAAACAATAATAAAATCTCTCCCAGCAGAAAAAGCACAGGATCCAATGGCTTTACTGCTAAATTTTGCCAAACATTTAAAGAATAACTAATACAATCCCTATTCAAATTATTCTGAAAAATAGTGGAGGAGAGAATACTTCCAAACTCATTCTATGAGGCCAGTATTACCCTGATACCAAAACTAGACAAAGACACATCAAAAAAAGAAACCTACAGGCCAATAACCCTGATGAACATTGATGTAAAAAGCCTCAACAAAATACTAGCAAAACAAATTCAACAACATACCTTTAAAAATATTTATTATGACCTGGTGAAATTTATCTGAAGGATGTAAAGATGATTCAACATACACAAATCAATCAATCTGATGCATCATATTAACAGACGAAGGATAAAAACCATATGATCATTTCAATTGATGTCAAAAAAGCATTTAATACAATTTAATACCCCTTCACAATAAAAACTTAAAAAACGACACATGGATGGAACATATCTCAATACAATAAAAGCCATATATGACAGACACAAATCCAGTACCATACTGCATGGTGAAAAACTGTCAGCCTTTCGTCTAAACTCTGGAACACAACAAGGATGCCCATTGTCACTACTGTTATGACACATAGTACTGGAAATCATAGCCAGAGGAATCAGACAAGAGAAGGATATAAAGTACATACAAGGTGAAAAGAAATATGTCAAATTCTCCATGTTTGCAGATGATAAGTTTTCATACTTAGAAAAAACCTAAAGACTCCACAAAAAAGCTATTTGAACTGATAAACAAATTCAGAAAATTTAGAGGATACAGAATCAGCATACAAAAATTATTAGCATTACTATATGCCAACAGTGAACAATGTGAACAACAAATATAAAAATGTAATCCCGTTTACAATAGCCAAACAGAAAATTAGATACCTAGGAATTAACTTAAACAAAGAAGTGAAAGATTTCTATAATAAAAACTATAAAACAGTGATGAAAGAAAGTGAAGCAAACACCTTCAAAAATTTTTTAAAAAAGTATTCCATGCTCATGAATTGGAAGAATCAATATTGTTAAAATGTCTTTTCTACCCAAAGCAGTCTACAGATTTGATGCAATTCTTATCGAAATATCAATGACATTCTTCATAGAAATAGAAAAAAAATCCTAAAATTTATTTAGAATCAAAAAAGACCCAGAATAGCCAAAGTTATGTTAAGCAAAAAGAACAAAACTGGAGGAGACTGTATTTCAAATTATACATCATAGCTATAGTAACAAAAACAGCATGGTACTGGCATAAAAACAGACACATAGACCAATGAAACAAAATAGAGAACTTAGAAACAAATCCATACACTCAGAGACACAAAGACAGTCTCTTCAATAAATGATGCTGGGAAAACTGAATATCCATATGCAGAAGAATGAAGCCAGACCCCTATCTCTCACCATATACAAATATCAAATCAAAATAGATTAATGATTTAAATCTAAGACCTCAAACTATGAAACTACTACAAGAAAACCTTAGGGAAAGTCTCCAGGACATTGGTCTGGGCATATATATATTGAACAATACCCTACATGCACAAGAAACCAAAGCAAAAATGGACAAATGGGATCACATCAAGTTAAAAAGCTTCTGCACAGCAAAAGATATAATCAATAAAGTGAAGAGACAACCCACAGTATAGAAGAAAATGTTTGCAAGCTATCCATCTCACAAGAGATTAATAATCAGAATATATAAGGAACTCAAACAACTCAATAAGAAAATATAATCCAATATAAAAGTCGACAATAAATCTGAATAGACATTTCTCAAAAGACATAAAAATGGCAAACAGATATGTGAAAAGGTGCTTAATATCATTGATCATCAGAGGAATGCAAGACAAAACTACAATGAGGTATCATCTTACCCCAGTTTAAATGGCTTTTATCCAAAAGACAGACAATAATGCTGCTGGGGTTGTGGAGAGTAAGGAACACTCCTACACTGTTAGTGGAAATGTAAATTAGATCAATCACTATGAAGATTAGTTTGGAGATTGCTCAAAATCTAAAAATAAAACTACTGTATGATTCAATAATCCCACTGCTAGGTACATACTCAATAGAAAGCAGATTAGTATATCAAAGAGATATCTGCAGTTCCATGTTTAGTGAAGCAATATTCACAATAGTGAAAGTTTGGAAGCAAGGTAAGTGTCCATCAGCAAAAGAATGGATGATGAAAATGTGGTACATATGTACTGTATTAGTCTGTTTTCACGCTGCTGATGAAAACATACCCGAGACCGGGCAATTTACAAAATAAATAAGTTTAATGGACTTACAGTTCTACCTGGCTAGGGAGGCCTCAAAATCATGGTGGAAGGTGAAAGGCACTTCTTACATGGCAGCAGCAAGAGTGAGATTGAAAGCCAAGCAAAAGGGGCTTCCCTTTATAAAACCATCAGATCTTGTGAGACTTATTGACTACCACGAGAACAATATGAGAGAAACCACCCCCATGATTTAATTATCTCCCACCAGGTCCTTCCCACAACACATGGGAATTATGGGAGTACAATTCAAGATGAGATTTGGCTGGGGACATACAGCCAAACCACATCATTCCAACCCTGGCCCCTCCCAAATCTCATGTCCTCATATTATAAAACCAATCATGCCTTCGCAGCAGTCCCCCAAAGTCTTAACTCATTTCAGCATTAAGTCAAAAGTCCACAGTCCAATGTCTCATCTGAGACAAAGCAAGTCTTTTCTTCCTATGAGCCTGTAAAATCAAAAGCAAAGTTAGTTACTTCCTAGATATGATGTGGGTATAGGCATTGGGTAAATACACTGTACCAAATGGGAGAAATTGGCCAAAACAAAGGGGCCACAGGCCCCATGCAAGTCTGAAATCCAGCAGGGCAGCCAAATCTTAAAGCTTCAAAATGATCTCCTTTGACTCCATGTCTCACATCCAGGTAACACTAATGCAAGAGGTGGGTTCCCATGGTCTTGGGCAGCTCTGCCCCTGTGGCTTTGCAGGGTACAGCCTCCCTCCTGGCTGCTTTCATGGGCTGGCATTGAGTGTCTGCAGCTTTTCCAGGTGAGTGGTGCAAGTTATCTGTGGATGTACCATTCTGGGGTCTAGAGGACAGTGGCCCTCTTCTCACATCTGCACTAGGCAGTGTCCCAGTAGGGACTCTGTGGAGGCTCTTATCCCACATTTCCCTTCCACACTGCCCTAGGAGAGGTTCTCCTGAATGCCCCGCCCCTGCAGCAAACTTCTGCCCGGGCATCCAGGTATTCTCTAAAATCTAGACAGAGATTCCCAAATCCCAATTCTTGACTTCTTTGCACTCATAGGCTCAACACCAGGTGGAAGCTGCCAAGGCTTGGGCCTTCCACCCTCTGAAGCCACAGCCCATGCTCTATGTTGGCCCCATTCAGCCATAGCTGGAGTGGCTGGATCACAGTGCACCAAGTCCCTAGGCTGCACACAGCACAGGGACCCTGGGCCCAGCCCAGGAAACCACCTTTTCCTCCTTGGCCTCCAGGACTGTGATGGGAGGGGCTGCTGTGAAGACCTCTGACATGCCCTAGAGACATTTTCCCCATTGTTTTGGGGAATAACATTCAGTTCCTCATTACTTATGCAAATTTCTGCAGCTGGCTTGAAGTACTCCTCAGAAAATGGGATTTTCTTTTCTATCACATTGTCAGGCTGCATATTTTCTGAACTTTTATGCTCTCTTTCAATTATAAAACTGAATGCCTTTAACAGCAGCCAAGTCATTTCTTGAATGCTTTGCTGCTTAGAAATTTCTTCTGCCTGATACCCTAAATCACCCCTCTCAAGTTCAAAGTTCCACAAATCTGTGGGGCAGGGGCAAAATGCCACCAGTCTCTTTGCTAAAACATAACAAGAGTCACCCTTGCTCCATTTCCCAGCAAATTTCTCATTTCTATCTGAGAACACCTCAGCCTGGACATTATTGTCCATATCACTATCAGCATTTTGGGCAAAGCCGTTCAACAAGTCTCTATGAAGTTCCAAACTTTCCCACATTTTCCTGTCTTCTTCTGAGCCCTCCAAACTGTTCCAACCTCTGCCTGTTACCTGGTTCCAAAGTCTCTTCCACATTTTTGGGTATCTTTACAGCAGTGCCCCACTCTACTGGTACCGATTTACTGTATTAGTCTGTTTTCACACTGCTGATGAAGACATACCTGAGACTGGGCAATTTACAAAAGAAAGAAGTTTAATGGACTTACAGTTCCACGTGGCTAGGAAAGCCTCACAATTATGGTGGAAGGCAAAAGGCACTTCTTACATGGCAGTGGCAAATGAGAGAATGAAAGCTAATTCAGAGGGGTTTCCCCTTATAAAACCATCAGATCTCATAAGATTTATTCACTACCATGAGAACAATATGGGAAAACCACCCATGATTCAATTATCTCCAACCAGGTCCCTCCCACAACACATGGGAATTATGGGAGTATAATTCAAGATGAGATTTGGGTGGGGACACACAGCCAAACCATATTATATACAATGAAGTACTATTCACCTCAAAAAAGAATGAGATTCTGTCACTTGCAACAACATGGATGGAACCGTAGGTCATTATGTTAAGTCAAATAAGCCAGGCACAGATAGACGAACATCTCATGTTCTCACTTATATGTGGGAGGTAAAATTTAAGACAATTGAACTCATGGGGCAAGAAAGAGTAGAATTTTGGTTACTGCAGGGTAGGAAAGGTAGAGTGGTAAGGGAAGTGGAAATGGTTAATGGGCACAAAATTATAGTTTGATAGCATGAATAAGAGCTAGTATTTGATAGCACAGCAGGGTAACTATAGTAAACAATTTATCATACATTTAAAAATAACTTAAAAGGTATAATTACATTGTAACACAAGAAAAGGAAAAATGCTTGAAGTGATGGATACCCCATTTACCCTGATGTGATCATTTCACATTGTATACTTCTAGAAAAATATAGCATTTACCCCATAAATATATACACCTACTATGTACCCACAAAAATACAAAAAAAGCAATGAATGATAAATACTTTCCAAGACTAACAAAAGCTGAGGGAGTTCATCATCACCAGATCACTCTTGAAAGAAATGCTAAAGAGACTGTTTTAAGCTGAAAGAAAAAGGGACTAATTATTAGGTTGCTGCAAAAGTAATTGTGGTTTTTGTCATTGATTGTAATGGCAAAAACTGCAATTGCTTTTGCACCAACCTAATAGTAACATGGAAACCTAGAAAGAAAACTTACATTTTGAAGTAAGTAGACAGTCAATTTCAGAATACTCTAGTACTCTAATGATGGTGTATAAGTCAGTTATATTGTTACTATGAAAATGAAAAGAAAATAATATTATAATAATAGTAACAATAATTTGTTAGTGGATGCACAATATAAATTGTGTAAATTGTGACCTCAAAAATATAAAATGGGCCAGGCGCGGTGGCTCACACCTGTAATCCCAGTACTTTGGGAGGCCGAGGTGGGCGGATCATGAGGTCAAGAATTTGAGACCAGTCTGGCCAACGTGGCGAAACCCTGTCTCTACTAATAATACAAAAATTAGCTGGGCATGGTGGCAGGTGCCTGTAATCCCAGCTACTCAGGAGGCTGAGGCAGGAGAATCGTTTGAACCTGGGAGGCAGAGGTTGCAGTGAGCCGAGATTATGCCATTGCACTCCAGCCTAGGCAACAAGAGCAAGATTCCATCTGAGAAAAAATAAAAAATAAAAAATAAAATGATGTGGGAGGTCAAGTGAAAGTATAGAGTCCTTTTATGCAATCAAATTTAAGTTGTTATCATCCTAAAACAGCCTATTTTAACTATATAATATTTTATGCAAGCCTCGTGGCAGTCACAAAGTAGAAATCTATAGTGGATACACAAATGATAAAAAGTAAGAAATCACAGCATGTCTCTAGAAAAAAAGTATCTAATCATTAAGACAGCAAGAAAGAACAGAATAAAGGCTTGACAAATCAACCCTAAAACAATTTTTTAAATGGCAGTGTTAAATTCTTACAAATTAATAATTAACTTTAATGTAAATGGATTAAATCCTTCAGTTAAAAATCATAAAGTGGTTGAATAGATTTTTAAAAAGATTCAACTATATGATATTGCTAGATAGTAAAAAGATGAAAGAAGATATTTTACGCAAAAAGAAACCAAAGAGAACAGAGGTAGCTATATTTAAATTAGAAAGATATACTTTAAGTAAAAAATTGGAAAAAGGGACAAGTAAAAACTTTATATATTGATAAAGAGGTCAACTCATCAGGAAACTACAGCAATTGTAAATATGGATGAATGGATTCCACATTGAAGCACCTAAATACATAAAGCAAATATTAATAGATAAAAAGAGAGTGGTAAATTGCAATTTCATAACAGTTGGGGACTTCAATACACCACTCTTAACAATGAACAAATTATCCAGACATGAAATCAATAAAGGACCATTGGGCGGAAACTATACTTTAGATCAAATGAACCTAACAGACATATACAGAACATTGCATCCAACAGCAGCAGAATATGCATTCTTCTCAAGCGCATACAAAACATTCTCCAGGATAGATTTATATTAGGTCACATAAAAAGTCTTAACAAATTTTAAAAGATTAAAATCATATTAGATATATTTTCTGACCACCATGGTGTGAAACTAGAAATCAATAGCTTCCAATATCTAAACAATTACCAAACAAACGGGCAAAAAAAAAAAAAAAAAAAAAAAAAAAAAAAATTAAAAGGAAAATGTAGGAGGCAAAGAAATGAAAGAATATACCAAAAATTATGGTTTCAAGTTTAAGGGAAATTAAAAAAAAATAACTTTAATTTAAGAAAGTTTCAAAAAACAACAAATTACACCTAAGCTGAGCCTAAAGTTGGCAGAAGGAATTAAATTATTAAGATTAAAGCAGAAATAAATGAAATAGAGAACAGAAAATAATGACAAATCAAGAAAACTAAAAGTTAGTGTTTGAAAGGATGGTCAAAATTGACAAACACATAGCTAGACTATAGGAAAAGAAAGATTCAAGTAACTGAAAGCAGAAGGAGACATTACAACTAATGCCAGAGAAATAAAAAGGTTCATATGAGAATACTATGAATAATCATATTCCAATAAATTGGATAACCTAGAAGAAATGGAAAAATTTCTACATTCAGTCTACTAAGACTGACTCATGAATACATAGAAAATCTGAACAGACTATAATCAATAAAGTGGTTAAATTAGCAATTAAAAACCTGCCAACAATTAAAAGCTCAGGATCACGTGGCTTCATTGGAGAATTCTATCAAACATTTAAAGAAAACTGTTTTTACTCACTTTCCAATAATTAAAGGCAATAAATACTTCCAAATTCATTTTATGAGGCCATCACACTCTGATACCAAAACAAGAAAAATACACTATGAGAAAAGAAAATTACAGTTCTATATACCTGGTGAATATACATGCAAAAAATTCCAACAAAATGCTAGCAAACTAAATTCAACAACATATTAAAGGATCATATACCATGAACAAGTGAGATTTATCCCTGAGATGCAAGAATGATTGAAAATACAAAAAACAATCATATGATATACCACATAAAGAGAACACAGGATAAAAATCACATTACATCTTAATAAATACAAAAAAAGGCATTTTACAAAATTCAACACTTTTATGATAAAAGCTTTTAACAAATAAGGAATAGAAGGGCATTACCTCAACATAATGAAGGCCACATATAAAAAGCAAAAAGACCCTATATAACATCATACTGAATGTCAAAAACTGAAAGCTTTTCTTCTAAGATAAGGAACAATATTTAGCATATTACTGAAAGTCCTAGAAAGGACAATTAGGGAAGAAAAATAAATAAGAGGCATCCAAATCAGAAAGGTAGAACTAAAATTATCTATGTTCACAGAAGACATAATCTTGTATATAGGAATCTCCAGAGATGTAACACACAAAAATGTTATAAGTAATAAACAACTTCAGCAAATTTGCAGGTTACACAGCCATCATACAAAAATTAGTTTCAGGCCAGGCATGGTGGCTCACATCTGTAATCCTAGAATTTCAGGAGGTCAAGACAGGAACGCTTGAGGCCAGATGTTCAAGACCAGAGTGCATAACATAGCCAGACCCCATCTTTACAAATATAAAATAAAATAATTAGCAAGGCTTGTTGGTATGTGCCTGTAATCCCAGTGATTTGAGATGTTGAGGCTGGATGATCCTTTGAGTCCAAGAGTTTGTGGCTGCAGCAAGATATGTTCATGCCACTACACTTCAGCCTGGGTGAATGAATGAGATTCTATGTCTTAAAAAAAAAAAAAAAGGAAACAAAAAAAAATCGGTTGCAGTTTATACACTCATAGTAAACAATGCAAAGGGAAATTAAGAAAGCACTCATATTCACAATAGCATCAAAAAATAAAAATAAACAACCAAGGAGGCAAAAAAATTGAACACTGACAACTACAAGACATTGCCAAATTAAAGAAGACACAAATAAATGGAAAGACAGCTCAAGTTCATGGATTGGAAGACTTAGTATCATTAAAATGTCCATGCTACCCAAAACAATCTATAGATACTATGCATTCTCAATCAAAATCTCAATGGCATTTTTAGCAAAAATAGAAAAACAATCCTAAAATGTATATGGAATCACAATTATTTTGGGATAACCAAAATAATCCTGAGAAAAAAGAGTCAAGTGGAGAAGTCACACTTCTGGAGTCTAAAACATATTATAGTGCTAAAATAATAAAACAGTATGATACTGGCATAAAAGTAAACATATAGACCAATGGAATAGAATAGAATGCCCAGAAATAAGCCCACTCATATACTGTCGTATGATCTTCAACCAGGGTGCAAAGACTACACAATAGGGAAAGGATATTCTCTTCAACAAATGATATCAGGAAAACTGGATAATCATATGCAAAATAATGAAATTGGATTCTCATCTTACACCATAAGCAAAGATCAACTCAAAATGGTTTAAAACTTAAACTTAAGACCCAAAACTATAAAACTCTAGCAGGAAACATAGGGGAAAACCTCATGACATTGGTCTAGGCAAAAATTTATTGGGTATGACAAAAAGCACAGACAACAAAACCAAAAATAAACAAGTTGGACTACATCAAGCTAAAAAACATATTTGCAGCAAGGGGAACAATCAACAGAGTGAAAGGAAACTTATATAGTAGGAGACAATATTTGCAAACCACACATTTGAAAAGGTTTCATATCCGAAATATAGAAATAACACTTACAATTCAATAGCAGTAAAATGAATAACCCAATTGAAAAATGGGCAAAGGACTTGATTAGACATTGCTTCAAAGAAGACATACAAGTGACCAGCAGGTATATAAAAACATGCTCAACATAACTAATCATCAGGGATATGCAAACTAAAATCGCAATGAAATATCTCACACCTATTAGGATGGTCTTTGTAAAGTATAAACAATCAAACAAAATCAGAAGAAGAAATACACGTCTTTGTGAGGATGTGGAGAAATTGCAAATCTTGTGCACTGTTGGTGGGAATGTAAAATGGTGCAGCCACTATGGAGAACAGTATGGAGTTTGTTCAAAAAATGACAAATGGAACTGCCATATGATCTAGCAAGCTCATTTCTGGGTATTTTCTGACAGAAGTGAAATCAGGATCTCAGAGAGATATTTGCACTCCCATGTTCATTGCAGCATTATTCACAATAGCTAAGATAAGGAAATAGCCCCAACATCTATCACCAGATGAATGAAATGTAGTATATACATACAGTAGATCCTTACTCCCTTAAAAAAGAACTGAATCTTGTATTGTGATAAAACATGGATGAACCTTGAGGACGTTATTCTAAGTGATATAAGCTAGTAATGGAAGAAAAAATACTGCATGATTCCGCTTATATGAGGTGTATTAAATAATCATATTCAGAAACAGAGAGTAATATGGTGATTGCCAAGGTCTGGGGGAGTAGTAGAAAATGGGGTGTTCCTGTTCAGTGGGTTTAGAGTTCTCAATCATTCAAGATGAGAAAGTTCTAGAGACAGACCTACTGTATAACATTGTGCTTATAGTTAACAGTGTACATGTAAAAATTTGTTGACTGTAGCTCTCACATTATGTGCTTTTTAAAACCACAATAAAATATGTTCATGTTTTTGCCCTTTTCTGTTTGTTTTGACTTTCTATCTGTGTTAACTTTTAGATTTCAAAACACATTGTGGATGAGCACCATCAGACAAACCTCAAGCTTGGGAAGAAATTAACATAGTTTTTTTTTTAATTGGCAACTCTTTTATTAACTGTTCAAAATATATTGAGCACAAGCTTTTAGGAAGCTTGACAGACTGAAATCATCAAACCTAATTTTTCACGTTGGCAATACTACTACAAAAAGAAACATGCACCAGACAGGACAAGAAATGGGTACACTCTGCTTTGTTGAACTATAGGGGATAGACATCAGTGGTAATATGATATTACTTATTAACTATATCCTAGCAAAAAGTAGCTATTTATGATATGTATCATTTTTCTGCATAGGGGTCTGATTAAGTTGCCCCGAGCCTTCTTCTTGCTCTGTAGAATCTAATGTACCATATCACCATATCTCCATTATGCATATAATGGTGGCTACAGATATGTAGCATAAAAATATAGACCTGGGGAGTAGACTAGTAAATGAAATCTCCTCATATATTTTGTAAGAGGCAGTTCTAATTCAGTGTATTATTTTAAAAGATTTCCTCCCATTGCATGACTATTACCATTTCTCTTTTCCTTTCCTTTAGGTTTGAGGATTTTTGAAAATATGTTCTCTTTGCCTTTTTCTTTAAATATAGTTCTACTGGGATAATGGTTGGGAATAAGGAGATTCATGAAGTCCTACATGCTTATGTCCTTAATTTTTAAAATAAAATATTTTCCTGACTGAATCATGACTTAGCCCTGGAACAGTTTTTAATCTTCCCGCCCAAGGGTTTAGAAAAAACAACAAACAAACAAACAAACAAAAACTGTGTCTCCTAAAGCTTTCCTAAAAGTTTCAAAAATGGATGACATTATTTTTCTATGAAATATTCTCCTGCAGGAAATGGGAAGATACATCTCCAGTCTTTGTTAATGGTTTAACCTACAGGAGACTTGGTTGGAAAATTGCTTGCAGTCACATCACAGTGGATGTCACTTTTAGTGAAATGTCTGCCTGTAGCTCAGAACTTATAAATGTTTTTTAGTTTAGTTTTAAAAATTTCTGTACTTCTGCTTATTTAGGATATATATAGGTTGGGTATGGAGATTCTGTTTTCTGTAAATTATTTGAACCAAATTGGATGCTGTTCCTTTGAACAAAATTGTTTACAGAAAACCAGACAGGTTATCATTGCTGTGCTCTCATGACATTTGTAAAATGTTGCTTCACATTGCAGATACAAAGTGTTCACAATAGAGCATTTGCTCACCACCTGCAAACTGATAATTGAATGAATGCATGTGGATTTTAGAAGAGACTATATCCAAGACCAAATAATCATTGTTATATCATGAGTTTATAGTATTCATGTAAAAACACATGATGCATATCCTCCACATTTTGTCCCCACCCCAAAACCCCTACCTCTGCCTCAGCATTGTCTGATAGCCATTGACAACAGAGAAATGAATTACATCTGAAGATAAATTATCTCTTTCCATAATAGAGCATTATGAGTACAGCTGCACAACTTTGGTGCTCTATGTCCATACACAGATGGTCAGGCTGGAGGAAAGAGAGCATGCAGATTTCTCGTTTTGTGCTCTCCTGGCTTCTCTGCTAGGTTGGCTAGGATGCTCTAACAGCTGCAGCTCTGCCAGTATCTAGCTGGAATTCACTAGTTTTTCAAAAGAGGAGATAGTTGAAACATTGGGGATAATTTACATACTTGGGGAAGTTCCAGAATCCATGTACAGGTCAACCCCAAATTCTTGAAATCCTCCCCTAAATTGAATTTACTAATTTTTAATTTTACTCTTTTCTCTTTATTCCCCATCATTTGTGCTAACAAGCCTAACAAATCTGACTTATGTATTAATTCAGGTAGGAAAGTTTAAAATTCATTTAAACTTTCCAATTGTATCCTAAATCTGCAATTCAGCACCCTTAGTTTGAATATTTTGAGTCAGAAAACAAGACCTCATGTTGTCAGCCAGCTTTGCAAAGGAAGGATCAGAGACACGCAAAACAGTTCAGACAAAACACAGAGAACCAGTGGAGCTTTTTGTCTGTTTCAAGAAATGAACCTTGTGGGAGATACAAGCATGTAAAGCTTGCCATTCAGGAACAGATAACCATTAACAGGAAAGCCTTATTTCATCTTTCTTTTTCCAACATTGTGTAGGTTATAATACACACAAACGTCAAAGCTCTTGTCAATCCTGGCTGAGAAGAGAATCAATTTTGCATTTGTTGTTTTGTTTCAAAGATCTGAGATAAGAACTTTCCATGGATTTTGTGAGTACTATGCAAGTTGTGAATGATGCTTCCTTTTTGCTTCGCCTCAATTTCTGGTATAGCCTTTGGTGCAAGCTGTTCCATCTTAGTTTAGTTGCTACCCTGTAACAGAGAAAATAGCAGCCTCCTTCGCATCAAGTGACCAAATTTAGGTCAGCTCCATAAGCATGTACATAAATTAATGAGGTCAATCCACTGCTTTCTACACTTCATACAGATGCTTTCATCCAACATCTTGAATAATAGTATGCAGTTCAGGCTGTGGGGGCTGTGGAAGGAACTGTAAGTATGGTTTCTTCAAACATTTATCGTTATTAAGTACTTTTGGTAGTCACAATACTGTGATATGTACTAGGACAGTTAGAAGAAATGAAAGAGATTTAGGCTTGGCCTTCAGAATTCCTCAAATCAAAATGGACAGATAATAAAAATATGCTTGGATAATTTTTACTAGGAAAATATACTTAAGGCTCATAAACTCCAATAGAAAATGCTCAGAGATAAAGCATTAGTCAAGAAAAGGCTGATGTGGACTACATAATAAATATCCTGAAACAAGTTTGAGACTGATATGGAAGCTGTACCTTGATATTGTCAATTTATATATGGAAGAGTAGTAAACTGTGTATGTCCTTGCCTTCTCTAGATCCTCATTGTATAAAAATATGAACATCATAAACACTATCAAATCACTTCCAAGATGCAGCAAGTTATTGAGAATTTAAAACTTCTCAAAGGCAATGGCAGAATTTGGGGCCTGGACATGTCTGCTGAGGAAAGCAAAAAGAGATAAAACTAGAACATATAGTCCTGTAGAAAATTTCTCTGAGATCCACTCAGCTTTGTAGGCAAGTCTTTATTTAGTTTTACATCTAAGGAAGGAAAATACGTTTTGAAGAAGGGTTAGGTAAGTTCATGGCAAACGCTTTCAGTAGTCAATAGGAGAAATATTTGTGAGCCTTCGCTTATATTTACGTTGCTCCATCATGGTATAAATTCCCTTTCTTTCAAACTATTGGATTTTCCCTTTAAGGGATTTTAAAGGACTTATTAAATGCAGTTGGATTTGTATAAATTCATGAACAAAAATTTGACCTTAAGTAATTTACATTAGCTCTATCTGGTCAACAATTGCTACACATTGATTGCTATTCCTGGAACCTCCATTTCATTATATATAGTGCACTGGAACATATTTAAGTTGTATTGAATAAAATGTATGAATCAAAAATTGTAAGAAATGAATTTGCAAGAGTCATTGCTGCGTTTTAACTTATTTTCTATAAATATGTTGTAAATTATTTGTAAGGTAGCTGTATGTTTCTGTATACCATCTTTAGCAGGCTTATAAATATATTATTAACTCTTTATATCTCCTTGAGAGTCACCCCTTAAAATAAGCATCCCCGTGTCTAATATAGCATCTTTTGCTAAAGTAGATCTAGCCAAAAAAAAGTACAAAATGACAAAATTATTGTTTTTTTAATTTAGAAAATATAAGAATGTGTAAACTGCTTGCATTTCTGGACAGAGACATTATAGGGAAATACTGCTTTAGGTCTCTTTAGCAAGAACTGATTGATCATCAAAATTCAGAAACTCCAAAACTTTGACAATGTATACACTCTATATTCTCACGCTTAGAAATGTAGATTGGTCCTTTTTCACACAACAGGATTACAACTAGCCCTTAAATATTCCTAAATGTACCTGAATCTTAGGACATCCCTTCCCACTGTAGATTGCAGATGTTCTTGTTCTCTTTGAGGAATATGGCTAAGGACAAAGTTGAAAATGTGTGCTAGAAGCAAATTTAAAACTGAACATGGCAATATATGTCTTCTCATTCACTCTATTTTCTGTGTAATCTCTTTTCAGACAGCAGATAAGAACTGAGGGAGTCTTGGTCTTCAAGGATCTTGAAAGCAATTAACATAGCAAGGGTTTTGTGGCAAACCTGGTATTTATGTAATAGGACTCCCCTTATAAGATCACTGTGAGGTTTAGATGAGAATTTATAGACAATGCTATTATCACAATGTCTATCAATCAAGAAGCAAGCTAATAGTTTTATTATACTTCTATTTTGTTTGTATTTGCCACAGCACCTAAAGAGTTAATTATAGGCCCTTCATTCAGAGATCTGGCTTGAATAAATGTAGACAATAAGAAAATGTGTTTACTTTAGTAAAGTGTCCAAAAGTGCTTCCCAGGAACAACTAATGTTTGGATAGATGACAGAGTTTTGTTCCAGGTAAAGTCAGGAGAGCTTGTACATTTTGCAACCAATGGGCCTGTTTTTGAAATCCTCCCGCTTTGTGCTACATTTTGTTTTGTGGTGTATGTTTTACTGATTAGACAATTGCGTTCTACACAGCTTTGCCAATTCATAAGTTTTTCATAAATAAACAGATCTTGAGAACTCAAAACAGAATGGCTTTCTGATCTTCTTTCAATGAATCCATTCTCAGCAGCAACCTCAAACTTGAGCTGGTCCCATCTTCATTCAATATCACTGCGTAAACAGAAAGGCCCCAACATTCTTGTAAAGCTTTTAAGTCTGGCATTGCATGGGGGAAAGCTGCTCAATCTACTGCTATTGCTTCTGCCACTGCAGTGGAATATTGGAAATGGACAGACTCTCCTTCTGCAGTTAATGAGTGACCACTCTGGGTTTAGAGTTGTACCAAGAATGCAGCTGGTACTTGTATCCTGGCTTTCAAGTTTGCAACTATGAACCATGCAGTGTAACATTAGAGCTGCTAACCTCATCTCAAAAAAAACAAAAAACAAACAAACAAACAAAAAACATGACTCTCTGGAGCAACCCAGGAAGAGACTCCCAATGCTTGAATCTTTTCTGTCTGATCTTACTCTCTCTCTATCATATTATTTAATCAACTTCATGAATTTGGCACTTAGTTAGCTTTATCAGAAATGCCAAAAATAAAAATGAAACCTGTGATACTATGAGAAATGCAAAATGGAGGCTTAGAAGTAATTTCGTGAACTCTTGCTACAATCTTGTATGTGGAGCTCAGTCCTTACTCTTCTAGGGATTTGCATATTTACGGGAATCTCTTTCACCTTGCTATCAGTCCTTAAGCCTCTATCATTATTTTTCACATATGCATCTCTTCCCCGCAGTTCCCATTCTCACATTTTTGCCATGGGTGTTTCTAAGAAACGAGGAGTACATCTTGTTCCTCATGTGCCTGTCAGGTAATGCCTTTCTTGTTATCATCAGAGGGAAGCCTCTGGGGAGTAGCATAATATACTTATTAATGAGCAGCCAAATTGTGTTGAAAAGGGAAGCCAACTTCTTCAAAAATCCAGTTGTGCCCCCAAAGGGAGAGTATGAAGCAAAATTTTCAAGTTATCAACCTGTCTCCAGGTATAAGGACACATGGAATTTTTTAGAATATAATATTAGGGAAAACTTATAAAATTAAAACATAAGACATTCATAGAATTGTGTTATTAAAAATAAATAAATGAAATAACTGGAAAGGTAAATCATTTCCTCCAAGATTTCTGCCAGTATTAGAATAAATAACTTTTTAAATTATTATTCCTTCTGTGAGACTAATGTTACTGCCAGTTGCTCATATTTTGCAGAACATACAGTAGGTCTTTGACAATATAATATTTCCAGGCAAAGAAATGGTTACAGTTTCATATAGCAAGATGTTTTCCTGGTTGAGGGATCAAGAGAGAAAACTCTCCTTAAAATTCATGAATGTATGTCATATATCCTAAGGGCAAAGCAAGGATGAATGTCAACAGGGCCCAGTGATATAGAATTCCAAGCAAAAATTCCAGTTGAAGGTTAGATGCTATAAAGCATCAGAATCTCCTTGCCTTCCACGCACACTTCGATTAAAGGCCTTCGCAATTGAATTGATGAAATGAGAGAGATAGGAGAGTGTATTAATCTATTTTCACACCAGTTTAAAGACATACCCAAGACTGGGTAATTTGTAAATAAAAGAGGTTTAATTGACTTACAGTTCCCCATGGCTGGGGAGGCCTCAGGAACTGTACAATCATGGCAGAATGTGAGAGAAAAGCAATGGCACATCTTACATGGCAGCAGGCAAGAGAAAGAGTGAGTGAGCGAAGGGGGAAGAGCCCCTTATAAAACCACTGGATATCCTGAGACCTCACTCTCTATCACAAGAACAGCATGGGGGAAACCACCCCGATGATTGAATCAATCACCTCCCACCAGGTCCCACCCTTGACATGTGGGGATTATAGGGATTACAATCCAAGATGAGATATGGGTATGGACACAGCTGAACCATATCAAAGAGAAAGACAGGATGAGAGAGAAATTTCCACAGATTTCCACCTGAGACTAGAAAGAGGAGCGAGGAGGAGAGGAGAGAGGAGGAGAAGAGAGGGTAGCGGAGAGGGGGGAAAGGAAGAGTAAGTGGGGAAGGGAAGCAAGAACAAGGGAGGAGGAGAGGAGAGGGAAGGGAGGAGGAGAGGAGAGGGAAGGGAGGAGGAGAGGAGAGGGAA
>NW_026652282.1:82035594-82049908 GCF_009828535.3 Hylobates moloch | reverse complement strand
AGGAGAGGAGAGGGAAGGGAGGAGGAGAGGAGAGGGAAGGGAGGAGGAGAGGAGAGGGAAGGGAGGAGAGGCAATGAAGGGCCGGGTAGATCTTTCCACAAAGAAATTGCAGGAACATTTGAAATAGCTGAGCTTCAGGATAGGGCAACTTAGCAGTATGTAGGGAAAATCTGACCACCAAACAATTTTAGTGTGTTTAGTTATATTTCTAGCAGAAGAAAGGAATGTATTTGGCAACTCCTTCTTAATGAGGAAAAATTTTTTCATCTGATCTAAGTATGGAGAATTGGAGAGCAGGATGCCCATAAACTATTTTGCTTTTTTGATTATTCATGACAAGAAGAGAATGGAGAGAAAAATATCAGATTTTTGAGTCTTTTCTGTGATGCTACATAAGCCTTCTCTATTTACATTTCTTATCTAAAGGAAAAAGGAGATCAAAATGCATATAACAAGAGGGAAATGGAAGATCATTTTAAAGTGGCTGGAATACGAACTCACTTGCACCTTTGCCTCAATATTGAATTTAACCCAGAAAACAACACTTGGGAATTTCTTTGATATAGAAAAGCTCTGTTTGTATTTCTTTTTTGTTGGTATTGTTTTAGTTAAGAAAAAAATAATATAGATTAAAAGACAAAAAATTACCTTGACAATCAGAAACCTTGCATTCTCTGCCCTCTAAGGAGAGGACAAAAAGGAGTAGATCTAAAAAGTAGTAGATCAAATTTAATTTAGACATTTGAAGATCATAAAATCTGGACCTTAATCCAAATCAATGGGACCTTAATTCAGTTTATAACTCTTACACTATCTCCTAGACAGTTTTCTCTTCTGCTAAATGGAGCTCTTACTACCTAGTTTATAGGATTGTTGTAAGGAATAGGCATAATTATAAAAAGATTGATATATAGCTGACATGAATCAATCAAATTATATCTGTTATTATTGTCCACAAGTTTCTACCTGAGAAAGGCATAAAATATTAATGTGCCCACTCTCTGGCTGTAAGTCAGGAATTTCCAAGAGCTCATCTATGTCCAACCAAGAAATAGTACTCCTGGATCTCTGTCACATTGTTAATATCAGGAAACATAGGAATTTGGAAAGGAATGGGTGGTACACAGCTAGGAAGAAATAGGTTAGGAAAGATGTAATCTCTTGCACACAACTCTCAAGCCTCCAGAAAACTAGGGAAACACAATGTCTCATCTATTCCAAATATCTTAATGTAATTTTAATCAAACGTTGGTAATGCTGAGATTTAAGGGGGCTGAAGCTGCCTGTTATTTACAATTTAGAATCATATGCAACCGTAATGTTTTCTGTAGTTTCCATAGCCCACGTTATGAAAATCTTAGAATAAAGTTGGATGCCGAAAATCTATGGAAATTTTAAAAGTCTATTCAGGAGACGTAAATCTTTTAAAAGTCACTTTGAGCCCAAATGGCTCTTTGATTTCATGATTACTCTTAAAAGTGGATGAGAGAATTTTGCCTTGCTGGATCTTTGTTTCCCATTCTGTAAAATGAAAATAAGAATGACTCTCTGGCTCTTACTTCGTTAAAAAAACTTTAGTAAATTTTCTTTTTGCAATGAGGATTAAAGATGATATTAAAGTCATGAAAATAAACCTCTCAGTTTTTCCACACCATAAATATATATACAGAAATTATGGTTTTGGAAGTAGGAATTAATAAAAAGATTGTGACAGACTTAAGAGCAATTTGACACCTCTGACTTCTCCTTTCTATTTTGTTATTTCATGGGAATGTATATCTAAAAACTCATGAGCTTTTTGTCCTGGTTCTGTATCCTGTTTAATTACAAAAGTGAAATAAATTGAGGAAGATGGGAAAGGGGAGGAAATTGGGATATGTATTTTAATAGGACATATCCATTGTAAACAAGGGTATGTTAATGGGCCTAAAAATGTTTAAGTGTATTTATAAAAAGATGTAGTCCATCCTGGCTAACAAGGTGAAACTCTGTCTCTACTAAAAATACAAAAAATTAGCCGGGCGTGGTGGCAGGCGCCTGTAGTCCCAGCTACTGGGGAGGCTGAGGCAGGAGAATGGCATGAACCCAGGAGGCGGAGCTTGCAGTGAGCCGAGATTGCGCCACTGCACTTCAGCCTGGGTGACAGAGAGAGACTCCATCACACACACACACACAAAAGATGTAGTGTAGTAATTTCATGGGCTCTGGTGTCAAGCAGTACTGGATTTGATTTCCAGCGCTGAGACAATGAGTAACCATTCTGGCACACAGTAAGAATTGCATAAATTGTAGCATTTAAAAAAAATCTGTTTTTCACTTTTACCATTTATGGCAGACTGCATATTCAAACCATAACCAAGCCAAAGGTATTCTCAGATACAAACTAAATGCTAGTCAGCCATTGGAAAAGAGTTCCCACACAGAAACAATAGTCAAATATAACAGAAAATTGGAGGAGGAGAGAGAAGAGTGAAACAACTCAGATCGGGTGACATTATCCAGCAGTTGTCCCTAAGTGGCAACAAAGAGAGAGGTTATAAGTGCCCGGTCACTATAAGTCCATGGCCAGCATGGGCATTTCCTTGTTTGTAGAGCTGCCTTATATCTCCTGGGTCTTTATGCATGGCTAGATTTCTTGCTGTTACTAGAAGTACTGGAGTGCTTTCAGTTAATCTCTTAAGATATATTTTCCCCTTCTTAACAATCTTTAATGGAAATTACAACAAAGTCTCACAAGAAAGCTAGTTTTCACGAGGTATCTAGCACCTGAAGGTTTGAAAGTTGAGAAAAGGTTCAGATAAAACTCCATTATTTCTTAGCTTTGCCCTTCACTAGAATTCCCTCAGCTTACCAAAGCCAGCTCAGACTAATACTCGAGTTTAACAAGCTGCAAGTGTAGCAGGCTCTTTGACTTTGCTAAAACTTGAAATATCACTGGTGTGGATCAGCACTCTTTGTAATCAACCAATTTTTTGCATTGGTTCTTTGTTACTCTAAATCAGCGCTGCTGACCAGAATCTCCAAATACTGTCCAGCAGGTTATGCACTTTACAACTCCAGGAGATGCCATTCACACAGACTGTAATGTAAATATTGACCCCCTGGAGTTGTGCAATAGGCCTGGCACTGCTGCTGCTATTTACAGAGTCTACATTTGGGACTGAAGATATTGTCGCAAATTTAAATTTGATTTCTAATTTCTTATTAATATATTTAAGAATGATATCTGTATTTAGAGTAAGACCTTTACATTATTAGTTTCAAAGAGATAAGGTGAAGCAAGGCTGGTTAGACAGCATGTTACATTAATTCCTTCCTTAGGCATTAATTGCAGGATTTTTTTTTTTAATTATTGACTTGGCTGTTGAAATATGAGCATAGTAGTGAAAATGCTGACATCCAATTTATTTGGCATATGGACTATCTTGGTAGAATATTCTCAGTATACTTGGTGTGGCTTCCAGTTTGTTCGCAGAAATAGTTTGATTAACCTATGATTTGAATTGGATAGGTTTGGAGACAATGGTTGTTTAAAGCATGTCTCCCTATAGTCAAATCTCTTTAAAAAAAAAAAAAAAAAAAACCTTCCACAGATCCATCTGGTTGCATTACAGAAGTCCTTGAGGAATGGCATACTTGTCAATACTGACATATAGGCATGAAGGAGGAGATAGCGTCAGACAGAAATCAACACACTGAGAAGTTAGAACAGAGAAACAGACTGAGGCTCCAGAAAAAATGTAACAATTACAACATTACTAATGTAGTTCATTCATTCATTATGTTTCACCGAGCACATGATATACATTAGATACTATGGAAGAGATTGATGAATGATGAATAAATGAGTTTCAATCTTAGATCTAGTGAATATCACATAGTCATTAAGCACACCAACTCTAGAGTCATGTCACCTAATTTTGAATCCACTACTTAGATGTATAATCTTGGCAACTTAAACTCTCTGAGCTTCAGTTTTCTTGACTACAAAATAAATGGAAATCATTAAAAGTAATTGCCTTACAAGGTTGTCATTAAAGTTAGGTGAAGTAATCCATGTAATGTGCTAAGCCTGGTACATATCTCTCAATAGCTATTATTACTATTCTAGTATTATAGTATTAACAATAATTAAGAAGCAGTATAGCAAAGCAGTTAAGTGCATGAGATCTGAAGCCAGAAAGATTTTGAATCTTAGCTCTACCAATTAATGCCACGTGACCCTGGAAAAGTAAAATATCTCTGGCTGCTACAGTTTCCAACTCAAGTCCTTATGATCATTAAGTTGGATGATACATTCAAAGTACTTCACAAAGTGCCTTACCCATAGTATGCACTCACCAAATGTTAGCTGTCATTATTATTAGAGATTGTATAAATGTTTCCTTTTATAATGGGTTGAACTGTGTCCCCCAAAGATATATGTCCAAGTTCTAATCAACCACTCCCCTGTAGCTGCTAATGTGACCCTATTTGGAAATGGGGTCTCTGCGGATGCAATTAAGAATCTCAAGGTGAGAATCCTGGATTGAGGGTAGGCCCTAAATCCAATGACTGATGTCCTTGTAAGGGAAATGAGAGAAAAGTTTGTTAATCAAAGACATAGGGAAGACAGCCACATGAAAAAGGAGAAAACTAGAGGTTTGCTACCACAAACCAAGCAATTCCAGGAACAAGCAGAAGGCAAAATTGTCAAGGAAGTTTTGTCCCCTAGATTCTTTAGAGGGAGTGCACCCCTACTGACACCCTAATTTCTGACTTGTGGTTTCCAGAAATATGAGAATAAATTTCTGGGTTTGTTATTGCTGTCATTGCGGCACCTCCAGAAACTAATAGACCTCCCATTACTTCATTTCCTATTGTTACAAAAAACTAACTAACATTGCCTTCTATTTGGAGAAAGCTACATTTAAATAGTAGAAAGATGACAAACTTTTTAGCACTATTTTGTATTTTTCAAGCCTGAGCTTTTGCAGATATTCCATTTGCTTCCTGTTAAGGACATTTGGAAGGCTCCTCTGCTTTAGACAAATGTACCTAAGAATTTTTATTCATCTATTCACAAATATGTAATATATGTAACTAACTTTTATTGAGTAGCTACTATATGTTAGACATTGCAGAAGAAGCAATGATGTATTTCTTATTATAAAGCAGATCACAGTCCAGCGGTTTGAGTGAGTGAGATTTTAGCAGTCAAACAGATAAGGATGCTGAGGACTTGGGAACTGTTTGTCTTAGAATCTTTGCAGGGTTCCACGGGATGCTGTGGATATTTTTAGAAAATACATATCACTGTGTCCCCTTGACAGACCTATTAGATGTTACCCAGGCATCTGTATGTTTTTACAACATAGCACCAGTTATTGGACTAAGGTTTGGGAATTGCCAGTCTAGTTCAACGCCAGTCCCTATGCAGAAATGTATCTATTTCTGTCAAGTGCTTTTTCACCTCTGTTTGAAGATTTCTAGTAACAGAATCTCGCCCTTTGTAAATCGACTGGGTCCGTTATTAACACAAAGTGCTGTATTAGAAAATTGCTCCATATATTGACCTGTAATCTAGCTTCTATTCACTTGCCATGATTTTTCTTTATGAAAAAACAATGAATAATCAGTCCCTAAACAGTGATATATAACATTTATAATCTGTTCCTTTTCTGAACCAAGCTATACACATTTACCCCCTCCAACTGTTACTTGTTTTGTATTCATTTCAAACCCTTCATATTCTTGGTCATTTTCCATAGTTTAAGGTCTAGTTTGCCTATATCCCCTTTCAAATTTGATCTCCATAATTAATTGTGAGACTCTATCAAATGAAGGATCTTGTGTGGTTGTACATAGAGTCTAGACTTATGTTAATGAAGCCTGTTTGTAGCAGCTTGCTTTTGTTTTGTTTTGTTTTGTTTTATGGCAGTCACAGCATCCTGTTGGCTCACATGGAACCGAAAGTCAAATAAAATCTCCAAGTCTTTTTTCACAAATACTGTTTACAAGCCAAAGCTCTGCTCATCTATTCTTTCTCAGCTGATTAATTAAACATTAAGAACAGAACTTCAAATGTATTCCTATTATGTTCAATTTTATTGGTTTTGGGTCATCTTTTCAATCTGTGGTAGTGAACTTTTGGGATCGTAATTCAGTCCTTTGATGTATTTGTTTTTTAAAAGACTTTTTAAATCTGAAAACCTGATAAGGATTTTCTTATTAAGTTACATAAGGAGATGCATAGCATGAGATTAAGAAAGTGGCCTCTAGAGTTAGATCTAGTTAAATCCAGCATCTGGGTCCCAGTATAGATACTTATTATTTCCATTGCCTTTGAGGATTACTTAAATGTCTAATTTCGGCTTCTTTATCTGTAAACTGAGGACAATAACATACTTGCTTCATAGTGTTACTATGTGAATTACATACATGTTATTAAGTAAACAAAATGTTTATAAAGTATTTAACATTATAAGCAGAAAAGTCATTTATTCATTGTTTTCAACAAACATTTATTGAATGACTGGTATTTTTTAGTCACTGTTCTCAATATAAGAGATAGTAAGTATACATTATTGAATAAGGCAGACAAAGACCGTTTCAGAACTTAAATTCTGAGGTAGAATAGCAAGAATAAAGATATAAGCAGGCCGGGCGTGGTAGCTCATGCCTGTAATCCCAGCCCTTGGTGGGGCCGAGGTGGGTGGATCACCTGAGGTCAGGAGTTCGAGACCAGCCTGGCCAACATGGTGAAACCTGGTCTCTACAGGTGCATCCCAGCAACTTGGGAGGCTGAGGAAGGAGAATTGCTTGAATCTGGGAGGCAGAGGTTGCAGTGAGCCGAGATTGTGCCACTGCACTCCAGCCTGGATGACAGAGTGAGACTCCATCTCAAAAAAAAAAAAGATATAAGCAAATGAGCAAATGAAATAATTTCAGAAAGTGGCAAATTCTATAAAAAATAGATAAAAGGGATAAAGGAGGATCAAGATGAGGAACATATTTAAAGAGGCATTATTTATGCTAAAATATGCGTGAGAGGATGGAATCACCTATGTCAACAAGTGAAAGAATAGTGATCGAGGCAGAGAGAGCAGCAAAGTCTCTGAGAGACTAACAGGATTGCGGTAGTCAAGGGACATAATGAAGACCAGTGTTGTTGAAATATTATAAACACGGAAAGGAGCAGTACAAGACGTCAGAGAGATAAGCAAGGGCTAGATCATTCAGAGCCCTTTATTGTGTGGTAAGATTATGAATTGTGTTATAAATGCAATGGGAAGCTACTGGAAGGTTTACATTACTGTTAAAGTTCACTCTGATTGCTGTGTGGAAAATAGATCATAGATAGCAAGAGTGGAATCACCAAGACCAGTTAGGATGAAAGTTCAGCAGACAGTGACTTGAACTATGGTGGTAGCAGTGTAAATTGAGAAAATAGGTAGAATCAGAATTAAGTTTTGGAATGATATTTGACAGAATTTGCTAATAGATTGAATGTGAGAGAGGAAGAAAAGAGAGGAAACAAGGATGACTACTTTGTGTTTAATAAGTGTTAGATAGTATTATTATCTGTAGACATACCTTGTTTTATTTTGCTTTATTGTGCTTCAAAGATATTGCATTATTTTTTACAAATTAAAGGTTTGTGGCAATCCTGTGTTGAGTAAGTCTATTAGTGTCACTTTTTTTAAACAGCACAATCTCACTTCATATTTCTGTCATATTTTGGTAATTCTCACAATCTTTTAAAGTTCTTGTTATTACTGTGTTTGTTATGGTGATTTGTGATCTGTGATCTTTGATGTCATTATTGTCATTGTTTTGGAGTGGCATGAAGTATGCCCATATAATATGGCCAACTTAATAGATAAATGTTGTGTGTGTTATATTTGCTCCACCAACCAGGCATTTCCCCACCTCTCTTTCCTCGGACCTCCCTATTTCCTTAGGCACAACAACACTGAAATGGGGCCAATCAATAACCCTACAATGCCCTCTAAGTATTCAAGTGAAGGAAAAGTCACACATCTGTCGCTTTAAATCAAAATCTGCAAATGATTTGGCTTAGTGTGGAAGGCAGGTCAAAAGCTGAGATAGGACAAATCTAGGCTTCTGTGCCAAACAGCAAGCCAAGTTATCAATTTAAGGGAAAAGTTTGTAGAGGAAATTAAGAGTGCTACTCCAGTGAACACACACATGACATGAAAGCAATACAGCCTTACTGCTGATATAAAGGAAGTTTAACTGGTCTGGGTAGAAGATCAAACTAGTCACAATATTACCTTAAGCCAAAGCCTAATGCTTTGAAAGACTCTAAGGCTCTTCAATTCTATGAAGACAGAGAGAGGTGAACAAGCTTCAGAAGAAAAGTTTGAAGCTAGCAGAGGTGGTTCATGAGGTTTCAGAAAAGAAGCCATTTCGGTAACATAAAAGCATGAGGTAAAGCAACAAGGACTGAGGTAGAAGCTACAAGTTATTTAGAAGATCTAGCTAAGATAACTGATGAAGGTGGCTACATTAAATGACTGATTTTTAATGTGGACAAACAGCCTCTATTTGAAGAAGATTCCATCTAGAAAGAAGTCAATGCCTGGCTTCAAAGGACAGGGTATCTTGTTAGAGACTATTGCAGCTGGTAGCTTTAAAGTGAAGCCATTGCTCATTTACTATTCTGTAAATCCTAAGGTTATTAAGAATTATATTAAATCTACTCTGCCTGTGCTCAATAAATGGGATAATGAAGACTGGATGATACTACATGTGTTTACAGCATGGTTTGATGAATATTTTAAGCCCACTGTTGAAACTTACTGCTAAGAAAAAAAGATTCCTTCCAAAATATTACTGCTCATTGACAACACACCTGGTCGCCCAAGACCCATGACGGAGAGGTACAAGGAGATTAATGTTGTTTTCATGCTTACTAACACAACTTTCATTCTACAGCCCAAGGATCAAGAAATAATATTGACTTTCATGGCTTATTATTTAAGAAATACATTTCACAAGGCCATAGCTGCCATAGATAGTGATTCTTCTGCTGGATCTGGGCAAAGTACATTGAAAATCTTCCAGAAAGGACTCACCATTCTAGATGCCATTAAGAACCTCATGATTAAGGGGAGTATGTCAAAATATCAACATTAATAAAAGTTTGGAAAAAAGTTTGTTCCAATCCTTATGGATGACTTTGAGAGGAATCTGAATATGTGACTGAATTGCTGCAATCTCATGATGCAACTTGAATGAATAAGAAGTTCCTTCTTATGGATAAACAAAGAAAGTTCTTTTTTGAGATGGAATATTCTACTGGTGAAGTTTGTTAAAACAATAACAAAGGATTTAGAATATTACCTAACTTAGTTGATACGGCAGTGGCATAGTTTGAGAGGACTGATTCTAATTTTGAAAGAAAATCTACTGTGAATATAATGTTATCAAACAGTATCACATGCTACAGAGAAATCTTTCATAAAAGAAACAGTCAATTGATGTGGATAACGTCATTGTTGCCTTACTTTTTTAATATTTAATTTAAGTCCAGTGATGCATGTGCAGGTTTGTTATATAGGTAAACTTGTGTCATGGGGGTTTGTTGTACAGATTATTTCATCACCCAGGTATTAAGCCTAGTTATTAGTTATTCTTTCTGATCTCTCTTCTCCCATCCTCCATACTTTGATAGGCCATGTGTTCTCATCATTTAGCTTCCACATATAAGCGAGAACATACAGTATTTGGTTCTCCGTGCATGTGTCAGTTTGCTAAGGATAATGGCCTACATCTCCGTCTGTGTCCCTGCAAAGGACATAGTCTCATTTATTTTGATGGCTATATAGTATTTCATAGTGTATATAAACCACATTTTCTTTATTCAGTCTGTCATTGATGGGCTTTTTGGTGGATTCCATGTCTTTGCTATGGTGAACAGTGTTGCAATGAACATACACGTGCATGTGTCTTTATAATAGATTGATTTATATTCCTTTTGGTATATACTCAGTAATTATATTTGCTGGGTTGAGTGGTATTTCTGTTTTTAGGTGTTTGAGGAATCGCCACACTGTCTTCCACAATGGTTGAACTAATTTACACTCCCACTAACAGGGTATAAGTGTTCCTTTTTCTCTGAAACCTTGCCAGCATCTGTTTTTTTTTTTTTTTTTTGACTTTTTAATAATAGCCATTCTGACTGATGCGAGATGGTATCTCATTGTGGCTTTGATTTGCATTTCTGTAATGATCAGTGATGTTAAGCATTTTTTCATAGGATTTGTTGGCCAAATGTATGTTTTCTTTCGAAAAGTGTCTGTTTGTGTCCTTTGCCTACTTTTTTATGGGCTTTTTTTCTTGTAAATTTTGTTAAGTTCCTTATAGATGCTGGGTATTAAACCTTCGCTGGATACATAGTGTGCAAAATTTTTCTCCTATTCTGTAGGTTTTCTGTTTACTCTGTTGATAGTTTCCTTTGCTGTGTAGAGCTCTTTAGTTTAATTAGATCCCATTTGTCAATTTTTGCTTTTGTTGCAATTACTTTTGGCATCTTTGTCATGAAATCTTTGTTCCTATATCCGGAATGATATTGCCTAGCTTGTCTTCCAGGGTTTTATATTTGTGTTTTACACTTAAGTGTTTAATCTATCTGGAGTTAAGTTTTGTATATGGTATAAGGAAGGGGTTCTGGTTTCAACCTTATGCATATGGCAAACTGGTAATCCCAGCACCATCTATTGAATAGAGAATCCTTTCCCCATTGCTAGTTTTTGTCAACTTTGTTGAAGATCTGAAGGATGTAGGTGTGCAGCATTATTTCTGGGTTCTCTATTCTGTTTCATTGATCTATGTGTCTTTGTACCAGTAGCATGCTGTTTTGATTACTGTAGCCATGTAGTACAGTTTGAAGTTGAATAGCATGATGCCTCCAGGTTTGTTCTTTTAGCTTAAGACAGCCTTGCCTATTTGGGCCCTTTTTGGTTTCATTTAATTTAAAAATAGTTTGTTCTAATTCTATGAAGCATCTCAATGGTAGTGTAATAGAAATAGCATTGAATCTATAAATTGGTTTGTACAGTATGGTCATTTTTACAATATTGATTCTTCCTATCCATGAAAATGAAATGTTTTTCCATTTATGTCAACTCTGATTTTTTTTTAGCATTCTTTTTAGTTCTCCTTGTAGATACTTTTCACCTCAATTAGCTGAATTCCTAGGTACTTTATTCTTTTTGTGGCAACTGTGAATGGGAGTTTGTACCTGATTTGGCTTGTGGCTTGACTGTTTTGATGTATAGGAATGCTAGTGATTTTTGCACATTGATTTTGTATCCTGAGACTTTGCTGAGGTTTTTTATGGGCTTAAGAAGCTTTTGAGCTGAGACGATGAGGTTTTCTAGATATAGGATTATGTCATCTGCAAACAGGGATAGCTTGCCTTCCTCTCTCACTATTTGGATGCCTTTATTTCTTTCTCTTGCATAATTGCACTGGCCAGAACTTGCAACACTATGTTGAATATGATTGGTGAGAGTGGGGATCCTTGTCTTTTCCCAGCTTTCAAGGGAAATGCCTCCAGCTTTTGTCTATTCAGTATTATATTGGCTATGGGTTTGTCATAGATGGTTCTTATTATTTTGAGGTATGTTCCTTCAATACCTAGTTTATTGATAGTTTTTAACATAAATGTGTGTCAAATTCTATTGATAGCCTTTTCTGCATCACTGAGATAATATGTGGTTTTGTCTTTAGTTCTGTTTATGTGATGAATCACACTTACTGATTTGCATATGTTGAACCAATCTCATATTCTAGGAATAAAGCCTATATGATCATGGTATATAGTCTTTTTGATATGTTGCTCAATTTGGTTTACCAGTATTTTGCCGACAATTTTTGCATCAGTATTCATTAAAGATATTGGTCTGAAGTTTTCTTTTTTGTTTTATCTTTGCCAGGTTTTGGTATCAGGATGATGGTGGCCTCATAGAATGAGTTAGGGAGGACTCCCTCCACTTTAATTTTTTGAAATAGTTTCTGTAGGAGGGGTACCAGGTCTTCTTCATACACCTGGTAGAATTCAGCTGTGCATCGGTCTGTTTCTGGTGGATCTACCATTCTGGGGTCTAGAGGATGGTGGCGCTCTTCTCACAGCTCCACTAGGCAGTGCCCCACTAGGGACTCTGTGTGGGGGCTCCAACCCCACATTTCCCTTCTGCACTGCCTTAGCGGAGGTTCTCCGTGAGGGCCCTACCCCTGCAGCAAACTTTTACCTGGGCATCCAGGAGTTTCCATACATCTTCTAAAATTGAAGTGGAGGTTCCCAAACCTCAATTCAGGATGTGAGACTTGTCTTGTGTCAGATGAGACTTTGGACTGTGGAATTTTTCTCCTAATAGTGAATAAGTCTCAAGAGATTTGACGGGTTTATCAGGGGTTTCCGCTTTTGCTTCTTCCTAATTTTCTCTGGCTGCTGCCATGTAAGAAGTGCCTTTTGCCTCCTGCCTTGATTCTGAAGCCTCCCCAGCCTTGTAGAACTGTAAGTCCAATTAAACCTCTTTTTCTTCGCAGTCTTGGGTCTGTCTTTGTCAGCAGTGTGAAAAGGAACTAATACACTGGTTATTTTGCAGAACTATTTATGTGGTTGCTTTAAGGTCTCACTGGTCTGTGTACTTCAGTATGTCTTTATAGTAGTTGCTGGTAATGGTCTTTTTTCCCCCCATATTTAGTGCTTCTTTCAGGAGCTTTTGTGAGACAGGTCTGGTGGTAACAGTTTCCTTCAGCATTTGCTTGTCTGAAAAGGACCTTATTTCTCCTTCACTTATGAAGTTTATTTTGGCTGAATATAAACTTTTGGGTCGGAATTTTTTTTTTTTTTTTAAGAATGTTGGATATTGGTTCCCACTCTCTTCTGGTTTGTATGGTCTCAGCTGATAGGTCCACTCTCAGTCTGATGAGCTTCTCTTTGTAGATGACTTGACCTCTCTAGCTACCTTTATCATTTTTTCTTTCATTTCTACCTTGAAGAATCTGATGATTATATGACTTTGGGATGATCTTTCTGTGAAGTACCTTACTTGGGTTGTCTTCATTTCTTGAATTTGAATGTTAGCCTCTCTAGCTAGGTTGGGGAAGTTCTCATGGATGATATCTGGAAATATGTTTTCAAAGTTTATTCTATTCTCCTCATCTGTTTCAGGGACACTAATGAGTTTTAGATTCAGTCTCTCTTTACATAATCCCATATTTCTTGGAGATTTTGTTCATCCCTTTTTATTCTTTTTTTTTTCTCTTGTTTTCTCTCTGTCTTATTTCACAAAGCCAGTCTTCGAGCTCTCAGATTCTTTCTTCTGCTTGGTCTATTCTGCTATTAATATTTGTGATTGCATTATAAAATTGGTGTAGTGTGTCAATTATGTTCTTTTCTGTACTCTCTATTTTGTCTATCAGCTCCTTCATTGTGTCATCATGATTTTTAGCTTCCTTGCCTTGGGTTTCAGTATACTCCCATAGCTCGTTATCTTCATTTCTATCCATATTCTGAATTCTGTTTCTGTCATTTCAGCATCTTATCCCAGTTCAGACCCCTTGCTGGAAAGATGATACTGTCATTTAGAGGAAGGAAGGCACTCTAACTTTTTGAGTTTTCAGCATTCTTGCACTGATAATTTCTCATGTTTGTGGGTTTATCTGCCTACAATCTTTGAGGGTCCTGACCTTTGGATGGGTTTTCTGGTTTTCTTTTATCCTATTTGATGACCTTGGGGATGTGATTGTGGTATAAGGTCGATTCAGCTGACTGGCTTTGTTTTTGGGAGATTTTAGCAGGCCAAAACTCAGCTCCCAACTCCTGGACTGCGTCCTCTAACCCTTGGGGACTTGTATTGGGCTCCAACATTTTTCTCTGGCTCCTTAAGGTTTAGAATCCACTACACTGTGAGCACCAAAGTGCAGCAGCTGTGGCAGAGTGCTAGCAGGTGCTGGGGTTCCTGCCACCTTGTGGGCACACACCATAGTGGTGGAGGCATTGCCTTATTTTTACAAATCGCCACAGCCTCCTCAACCTTCAGCAACCACCACACTGATCAGTCAGCAGCCATTAACATGAAGGCAAAAACTTTCACCAGCAAAAAGATTAGGACTCATTGAAAGCTCAGATAATTATTAGCAATTTTTAGGCCGGGCGCGGTGGCTCACGCTTGTAATCCCAGCACTTTGGGAGGCCGAGACGGGGTTTCACCGTGGTCTCGATCTCCTGACCTCGTGATCCGCCCGCCTCGGCCTCCCAAAGTGCTGGGATTACAAGCGTGAGCCACCGCGCCCGGCC
>NW_026652282.1:82027012-82035539 GCF_009828535.3 Hylobates moloch | reverse complement strand
AAAAAAAAAAAAAAAAAAAAAATTATTAGCAATTTTTAGCAATAAAGTAAATAAAGTTATTTTTACATTAGGTATGCAGTTTTAAATATAATGCTATTATACATTTAATGGACTACAGTATGGTATAAACATAACTTTTATATACACTGGGAAAAATGTGTCTGATTTACTTTCTTGAAATATTCACTTAATTGTGGTGGTCTAGAACTGAATCTGCAATATTTTCAAGATATGCCTGCATATATTTATCTAAATAATAGATAGAAATATTTGGGATATGATGCTGAAGACTTTTATATATGTTGATAAACATTTTAATCAAGACCCATTAGGATGAAGCATTTTCTTCTTCTTTGAGGGTTTTTAATTATTACAAACTAGCCCAGTTTCCTAATAGAACTGTCATATCATAGGCCACTGTGGGTTTTGTTCTAGGACAATGTTTCCAAATACAGCTGTGTGAATTGAGTGCTGGTTCAAAGCAAGATTATCACCAGTCTATGGTTATAACTTTAAAAAGTTAATAAGGAACTTATACAGAGAGAGAGAAAGATAGTCAACTCTTACGTCTTGAATATAGGGTGCCAGGTTCTGTTCTAAGAACTTTATATATTAACTTATTTACTCCTCATAACGCATGGCACTGTCTCTTTTCTCCTTATAGAGATAAACCTGAAGAGATTAAGTTAGATAACTTGCCAAATATACATAAAATGTATACATGTGGCTGTAAGTTTGCTACATTTCCTTTCTTGTAACAGTTCATTTATTCTGTGTCTAAGTTTTCCCTACTTCTTAGATTTTTAAATGTGTTTTAAGTTTTGAAATGATTGTAATAATAGATGATGAATATAAACTAACATTCTAAGATTGTGTGAAATCAAAAACTCTGGGTATAACTGCTTTAGAAATGTATCCCTGTCTATAACTTCCCTGAGATTTGGGGCTTCAGGCCTTAAGTGCTACTTCGCATTAAGAAGCTTTTTAAACACAAAGCTGCTCTGTGAGCCTTCTGGTGGTTCACTCGTGAAATGAGAGGCAAGTCAGTGTGCCTTTTTGGATGACACACTGGATTTCCATCTAAGCTTCCAATTCAATTTGCACTTTAATTACAATTGAACTGCCACTTTAATTTGAATTTAGTTTTATCATTTGTAACTTCACTCAGTGGCAGCAGAGGTTATTCCAGAGACATGCGGAAGGGAGTGACCATGGCCAGGGCCTTTCCCACACCCACAGCATAGTGTTAGCAGCAGGAACTGAGCAAAGCATACCTATGCTAATCTTCTGGCTGGGGGCCAGGCTCAGATTGAAACATTGAACTACTTGCAACCTTGCAAGCATAGTGGGGCTGCAGAGACATCTTGCCTTTTGCTAACCATGAAGTCTTCCTTCTCTTTGGATATGGTTTACTGAACTTTGTCACATTTTAAGTCAACCCCTCACCTCAGTGGGTGGTGGGTTGTGTATATGGCTGGTGTCTCACTCTGATCTGACTTTTTATCCTGGTCATATATTGCTGTCTTCCCCCCACTCCCTTTCCTAATGGAGTAGCTGCTGCTATATATACCACAGGATAATAGCTATTATTTATATAGCAATTTTCATCTTCAGTGTGCATTACAAATACTAACACATTAATCCTCAGGAGAGAAGTATTATATAATGCCTTAAGCAAACATCCATCCCTTTTATTTCCAAATGAATTGAGTAGGTTCATGAAATATAATCAATGGATCATCAGTATTAGTTGGAATGTTGTTACACAAAATGATCCACTAGCACCAGAGTTAATGGTGATGGTCACAGGTTCAGCTTGGAGTGTATTACCGGAGTCCCTGCAGGGGAGGCACTTGCAAACCAATCTCCTGCTTTCTGGTCTCAGAGGACTACCCTTAATAATGACTGACATTTCCTCACAGCTTCTAAATGGGTCCAGCTGGCACTATGCAGGATTTTCAGGTATAGTGGATTGTTTTACTTTACTCCATCTGTCAATGCTTCCTGAGAGGGCATATTTTACTATGAAAATATGTTTACAAAACCAGCAGCAAAGCATTATCATTATCCTTGTATCACGTCCCGGTCTTACTCTCTCCTGTCTCACTCTCCACTGTTCTCTTACATTACACTCTCTCCGCCCAAACACACACACTAAGAGTTTCAGGATTTGAAAGAAATAAAGTGCCAAGTACAATAGCTTTTCATCCTATCCTGAACATCTCCATGGGTAATTTTTAAGCGGCCCATTGTTATACAGAAAATTTCCTAATTGCATTGTCTCTTTTACTTTATTTCTGTGAGGTGAGAAGGAGCTGTACCAGAGTTTAAGGGAAGGTGGAAATAGTTGAAAGTGAGAGCAAATCTGCAACACACAATTACATAAAATCTGAATTTACTTAACTCTTTTGTTGATGCTGATGGTTAGCCATAACATGACTTAGATAATTTTACTTGAAATACCTCACCTGACTCACGTTTCTGATGAGCAAATATTTCACCTCTTGGCAATATGTTATCCCATACAGGAGAAGAATTTGAAAAGAGCTTCCATTTTGAGCTTAAAACCTCTTTTTCTGTTTAAGAAAATTCCAAACCTTAAGCATTTAACTTCACAATATGTAGTAGACACTCTAGACAGCCAAATCATTTATTTAATTTTTAATTACACTATGATACTACCTAAAATGCGCATTACTGTTTCATTATTATTTTTATACAAATCCTGTGTTCTTGAAAGCAATAAGAATGAACTTACAGTAATCACAAGATATGACACCAAATATTAATATCATAATTTATAATGTAAAAATAAACAAAATAGATGTGCAAGTTTTGGAATTGTGGGTATTATTTTTGCATAGAGGCAATATGAAATAATATTGGAAAACACAAAGTTTTAAAGAATTTCATTTAATGTCCTAAAAATGTCCTTTCTATTTAAGGATGTATAAGGGTGTAAAACCAACAGAGAATTAATTTTAAAAGAGCTAAAAAAAAGTAGACAACTGTACTCACCCCGTTCAGAAAATCAGCCCCACTATTTTTGTGGGTCAATAGTTTCAAGATTTACTCTCTAGATAACTTTTCATTGAGTAAAACATCCAAAACTAGCAGTTTTAGATTTGGTGGTACCAGTGTGACTCCCCTGTTTTTGTTGGTGGACTTTGCTTTCAGGCTCCATTTTTATTTTATTTTATTTTATTTATTATTTTTATTTCAATAGCTGTAGAGGTACAAGTGGTTTTTGGTTACAGGGATGAATTGTATAGTGGTGAAGTCTGAAATTTTAGTGCAACTGCCACCCTAGTAGTATACATTATACCCAAAAGGCAGTTTTTCATCCCTTTTTTCTCTCTTACTCTCCTTGCTTTTTAGTCTCCAATGTCCATTATCCTGCTTTGCATAACCTTGTATATCCATAGGTTAGTTCCCACTTATAAGTGAGAATATGCAGTATTTGGTTTTCGATTCCTGAGTTACTTCAGTTAGAATAATGGCCTCCAGTTTCATCCAAGTTGCTGCAAAAGACATTATTTTGTTCTTTTTATGACTGAGTAGTATCACTCATTATACCACATTTTCTTTGTCCATTCATTCGTTGATGGGCACTTAGGTTGATTCCTATCTTTCCAATTGTGAATTGTGACGTGATAAACATATGCATGCAGGTGTCCTTTTGATATAGGGACTTTTCCCTCACCTTTGGGTAGATACCTAGTAGTGGGATTGCTGAATCAAATGGTAGATGTAGTTTTAGTTCTTTAAGAAATTTCCATAATGTTTTGCTCCAAAAGCAAAAGTCAGTCATATTCAGATTGTTTAATTTCCATGTAATTGTATAGGCTTGAGGGTTTATTTTGGAATGGATTTCTAGTTTTATTCTACTGTGTTCTGAGAAGATACTTAATATGATTTTGATTTTTTAAATTTATTGAGACTTGCTTTGTGACATATCATATGGTCTATCTTGTAGAATGTTTCATGTGATTAAAAAACGTATATTCTGCAGTTTTTGGTTGGAATGTACTGTAAATATCTGTTAGGTACATTTGTTCTAAAGTAAAGTTTAAGTCTCGGGTTTCTTTGTTATCTTTCTGCCTCAATAATCGGTCTAGTGCTGTCTAGTGTTGATGTCCCCCACTATTAGTGTGTTGCTGTCTTTCTCTTTTCCTAGGTCTAGTAGTAGTTGCTTTATGAATCTGAGAGCTCTGGAGTTAGGTTAATATATATTTAGGGTTGTTACATCTTCTTGTTGAATTGATTCAGACTCCATTTTTAATTAAATCACATTATCTGGTATGTGAGTCCTTCAGTGAGAAAATGATGCTGATATAGTGAAAATAAAACAGTTGGATAAGGTGCAGAATAAAATGTTGTAAACAGAAAGAAATGTTGGATCTCTGATGAAGGAAAGTTTGTCTGAAATTCTCTTTCATTTCTTTTCATCACAAATACAAACCAACTGACACTGTGTCATGCAGTGTTTCCAAATATTATTTATAAGCCAAATATTTGATCAGTTTTTTAATATCCACCAAGAGATATCCTAGAGAAAGCAAGCCTGGGAACAACAATTGAGTTGTTCTAGTGCATAGCAAAACATAATTTTTATGGCCCAATTCAAAGAGATTGAGCTCCACAGGTTTCAAAAAGACTTCGAGAGAGTAGGCACTACTGTGCGAGAGCTCATTACAAAAGTTTACATTTGGACTGTATGAAGAATTCTAGGAAAGACAAAAGACATGTTTTATTTTGCCTATGCAATGATTTTGCTTCAAATTGTTTGTTTTGCATCTGTAAGAAAACAGCTAGTGCAACCATGCCTCTGTGCAAATATTATTGTATTATGATACTAAATCTGCTTATGCGCGAATCTGAATAATACTGTAGTTTGAGGGAAGAGGGAATTTGGAGACAGGGGGTTTGCAAGCAAATTGAAATACCTGTGTGAGGTAAGATGTCAGTTAATATTTTAATTTTAACCTAAGTAATCACTAAATCTTTAGTGATGTGGTGTCCATTCATTTAGTGTTTCTAATGGCAGCAGGTAATATATTCTCCTGACACAAATACATTTTTTGACGCAATTTAATGTCCATTTGCCTATGAAAGCTGTCTCAATAGTGAAAAAACCTTGTGTACTACAGCAGAGACGCTACTTGACCATTTTTCGTGTTTACTTTGCTGTGTATTTTTGAATAAATTAAATGTGTATAGCTTTCAATAAATTTTATATAATATAGATTTTTGACCAATTTAAGTAATAAACATGTATTTATTGGAATATGTTTGGTAAGCCAAGAACTGTGTTAGGTCATAACAAGATGCAAAAAAAGCAAACTTCTGATAAAAGAGATGGTATACTCATAAAACAATCAGAGACAAATGAAATGTTACAGTATGCAGTGTAAAACTACTAATTTTAAAAAAGGAAATGGTTCAGAGAAGGGTTAGGTAAACATCAGACTAGATAGCTGGGAAACTTTCACGGAAGCACTGGGGCATGAAGTTTGAAGTCAACTTTGAGAGTTGGTTTGTCATTTCACTATATATATGTATTTCAAAACATTGTGTTGTAGACCTTAAATATATATTTTTAATTTATTTTCTTCCCCTTTTTATTTTACATTCAGGAGGTACATGTGCAGTTTTGTTTCATGAGTAAATTGTGTGTCACTAAGTTTTGGTGTACAAATGCTTTTATAACCCAGGTAATGAGCATAATATCCAATAGGTAGTTTTTCTAACTGTCAGGCCTCTGAGCCCAAGCTAAGTCATCATATCCCCTGTGACCTGCACGTACACATCCAGATGGCTGGTTCCTGCATTAACTGATGATATTATCTTGTGAAATTTCTTCTCCTGGCTCATCCTGGCTCAAAAGCTCCCCTACTGAGCACCTTGTGACCCCCACTCCTGCCTGCCAGAGAACCCCCCTTTTCCTTTACCTACCCAAATCCTATAAAACAGCCCCACCCCTATCTCCCTTTGCTGACTCTCTTTTCAGACTCAGCCCGCCTGCACCCAGGTGATTAAAAGCTTTATTGCTCACACAAAGCCTGTTTGGTGGTCTCTTCACACGGACGTGCATGAAACTAACCTCACCCCCTTTCCATCCTCTACCCTCAAGTAAGCCTTGGTGTCTATTTTTCCCCTCTTTATATCCATGTACACTTAAAATTTAGCTCCTACTGATAAGTGAGAATATACAGCATTTGGTTATCTATTCCTGTATTAATTTGCTTGGGATAATGACCTCCAGCTGCATCCATGGTGCTGCAAATAATATGATTTCATTCTTTTTTATGGATGTGTAATATATCCCACAGAGTGTATGTACCACTTTTTCTTAATCCACTCCTCCATTTATAGGCATCTAAGTTGATTCTCTGCCTTTGCTATTGCGAGTAGTGTTGAGATGAACATATGTGTGCATGGATCACTGTCATAGAAAGACTTATATTCATCTGGATATATACCCAGTAATGGAATTGCTGGGTGGAATGGTAGTTCTGTTTTAAGTTTTCTGAGAAATTTCCAAACTGCTCTCCACAGTGGCTTAACTAATTTACATTCCCACCAGCAATGTACAAACATTCCTTTTCCTCTGCAACCTTGCCAACATCTGTTATTTTTTGACTTTTTAACTAACAGCAATTCTTACTAGTGTGAGGTGGTATCTCACTGTGGTTTTGATTTGAAATTCTCTAATAATTAGTGATGTTGAGCACTTCCCTTATGTTTGTTGGCTACATGTATGTCTCCTTTTGAGAAGTGTCTGTTCATGTCCTTTGCCCATTTTTTAATGAGGTGGTTGTTCTTTGCTTGTTCCTTATAGACTCTGGATATTAGACCTTCATTGGATGCACCAAATGGAAATATTTCCTCCCATTCTGTAGGTTGTCTGTTTACTCTCTTGGTGGTTTATTTTGCTATGCAGAGCTCTTTAATTTAATTAGGTCCCAATTGTCAATTTTTTATTTTGTTGCAATTGCTTTTGGAGTCTTTGTCATGAAATCTTTGCTCACACGTATGTCCAGAGTGGTAGTGCCTAGGTTTTCTTCCAGAATTTTTATAGTTTCAGGTCTTGCATTTCAGTATTTAATCCATCTTGACTTGATTTTTGTATATGGTGAAAGAAAGCAGTCCAGTTTCAATCATCTGCATATGGCTAGCCAGTTATCTCAGCACCATTTATTGAATAGGGAATCCTTTTCCCATTGTTTGTTATTGTCAATTTTGTCAAAGATCAGATGGCTGTAGGTGTGTGGATCTATTTCAGGGTTATCTAATCCATTCCATTGGTTTATGTGACTGTTTTTGTACCAGTATCATGCTGTTTTGGTTACCATAGCCTTATAGTCTAGTTTGAAGTTGAGTAATTTGATGTATCTGGCATTGTTCTCTTGCTTAGGATTGCTTTGGTTATTTGGCCCCCTTTTTAATTCCGTATCAGTTTTAGAGTGGTTTTTTCTAATCCTGTGAGAAAAAAAATATGTTGATATTTTGATAGGAATAGCATTTAGTCTATAAATTGCTTTGGGCAATATTGCCATTTTAACAATACTGATTCATCCTAACTGTGTACATAGAATGTTTTTCCATTTGTTTGTGTAGTGTTTAATTTTTTTCCAGTAGTGTTTTATAATTATCATTGTACAAATTGTTCCCTTCCCTGATTAACTGTATTCCTAGGTATTTTATAATTTTTGTGCCTATTATCAATGGGATTGCATTCTGAATTTGGCTCAGCTCAGGCGTTATTGGTGTATAGAGATGCTACTCATGTTTGTACATTGATTTTTTTATCCTGAAACTTAAGTTGTTCATCAGTTCTATAAGCCTTTGGGCAGAGACTATGGGGTTTTCTAGGTATAGAACCATATCATCCATAATGAGAAGTACTTTGGCTTCCTCTCTTTCTATTTTGATGCCTTTTATTTCTTTCTCTTCCCTGATTTCTCTGGTTTGGTCTTCCTTCCAGTACTATGTTGAATAGGAGTAATGAGTGTGAGCATCCTTGTCTTGTTCTGGTTCGCAAAGGGAGTGCTTCCAGCTTTTGCTTGTTCAGTATGATGTTGGCTGTGGGTTTTTCATAGATGGCTTTTATTATTTTGATGTATATTCCTTCAATGCCTAGTTTGTTGAGGGTTTTTAACACAAAGGGATGCTGAATTTTATTGAAAATTTCCTATATCCATTGAGATGATCATGATGTTTTTGTTTTTAGCGCTGTTTATATGATGAATTACACTTATTGACTTGTGTCTGTTCAACCAACCTTGCATCCCAGGAATAAAGCCTACTTGATAATGGGAGATTAGCTTTTTGATGTGCTGCTGGATTTGGTTTGCTAGTATTTTGTTGAGGGTTTTTGCATCTATGTTAGTCAGGCATTTTGGCCTGAAGTTTTCTTTTTCTGTTGTGTCTCTGCCAGGTTTTGGTATTAGATTGATGCTTGTCTCATAGGATGAGATAGGGAGGAATCTCTCCTCCTCAATTTTTTTTTTTTTTTTTTTTTTTG
>NW_026652282.1:81978897-82026912 GCF_009828535.3 Hylobates moloch | reverse complement strand
TTTTTTTTTTTTTTTTTTTTTTTGTGTGTGTGTGTGAGCAACATGGCTATTTATTTCACCTGGGTGCAGGTGGGCTGAGTCCGAAAAGAGAGTCAGCAAAGGGTGGCGGATTATCATTAGTTCTTATAGGTTTTGGGATAGGCGGTGAAGTTAAGAGCAATGTTTTGCGGGCAGGGGTGGATCTCACAAAGTACTTTCTCAAGGGTGGGGAGAATTACAAAGAACCTTCTTAAGGGTGGAGGAGATTACAAAGTACATTGATCAGTTCGGGTGGGGCAGAAACAAATCACAATGGTGGAATGTCATCAGTTAAGGCTATTTTTACTTCTTTTGTGGATCTTCAGTTACTTCAGGCCATCTGGATGTATACGTGCAAGTCATAGGGGATGCAATGGCTTGGCTTGGGCTCAGAGGCCTGACATTCCTGCCCTCTTATATTAATAAGAAAAATAAAACAAAATAGTGTTGAAGTGTTGGGGTGGTGAAAATTTTTGGGGGTGGTATGGAGAGAGAATGGGCGATGTTTCTCAGGGCTGCTTCAAGCGGGATTAGGGGTGGTGTGGGAAACTAGAGTGGGAGAGATTAAGCTGAAGGGAGATCTTATGGTAAGGAGTGATATTGTGGGGATGTTAGAAGAAACATTTGTCATATAGAATTATTGGTGATGGCCTGGATATGGTTTTGGATGAATTGAGAAACTAAATGGAATAAGAGAAGGAGAAAAACAGGTATAAAAGGTCTAAGAATTAGGGGGACCTAGCACATCTGATTAGAGAGTGCCTAAGGAGATTCAGCAAAGTCCTGCCAGCAAAGATTATTTATTTACTTCAAGAGTTTAGAGTGGCAGTTTGGGGATAGCAGCAGGAGATATCAGCTGTGATGGCTTGGAGAAACAGTGTAAACTGGCAGTGTAAACAAGAGCAGGGCATGTATGAGTAGTTGAGAACGGTGAATAGGAGTATGACTAGACAGAAGATAGTAGGAATGACAAGTTTTTTGGGGGCACAGTCTAAGTTGATCTGGTGTCGAATGAGACTGGGGCCTAATAAAAAGGAGCGTCTATATAGGAGCTTAAATGGGCTGTACCTTGTAGCATTCCGAGGACAGGTCTGACTTCCGAGAAGAGAAAGTGGTAAAAGTATTTTCCAGTCCTTTTTAAGTTGGTGGCTGAGCTTGATGAGGTGTGTTTTTAAAAGACCTTTAGTCCGTTCTACTTTTCTTGAAGATGGAGGACCGTAAGGGATATAAAGGTTTCACTGAATACTAAGAGCCTGAAAAACTGCTTGGCTGATTTGAATAAAGGCTGGTCTGTTATCAGACTGTATAGAGGTGGGAAGGCTAAACTGAGGAATTATGTCTGACAGAAGGGAAGAAATGACTGCCGTGGCCTTCTCAGACCCTGTAGGAAAGGCCTCTACTTATCTAGTGAAAATGTCTACTTAGACTAAGAGGTATTTTAGTTATTTGACTCGAGGCATGTTGAGTAAAGCTAATTTGCCAGTCCTGGGTGGGGCAAATCTTCAAGCTTGATGTGTAGGGAAGGGAGGGGGCCTGAATAATCCCTGAGGAGTAGTAGAATAGCAGATGGAACACTGAGAAGTTATTTCCTTGAGGACAGATTTCCAGGATGGAAAGGAAATGAGAGGTTCTAAGAGGCGGGCTAGTGGCTTGTACTATAGCATAGCCTGCCTTTGCTGGTGTGTGGCGATTAGGCCTGGTGGAACTGCCATCAATAAATCAAGCATGATCAGGGTGAGGAACAGGAAAGAAGGAAATATGGGGAAATGGGGTGAATGTCAGGTGGATCAGAGAGATACAGTCATGGGGGTCAGGTGTGGTATCAGGAATAATGTGGGAGGCCTGATTGAAGTCCGAGCCAGGAACAATGGTAATTGTGGGACTTAATGAAGAGTGAGTACAGCTGAAGGAGCCAGGGAGCAGAAAGTATATGCATCAGGTATGAGGAAGAAAATAGATTTTGGAAGTTATGAGAAATGTAGAGAGTGAGTTGAGCATAGTTTGTGATTTTTAGGGCCTCTAAAAGTATTAAAGCAGTGGCAGCCGCTGCATGCAGACATGAGGGCTAGGCTAAAACCGTAAGGTCAAGTTGTTTGGACAGAAAGGCTACAGGGTGCAGTCCTGGCTCTTGCATAAGAATTCTGACCACACTAACCATGCCTAGGAAGGAAAGGAGTTGTTTTGTTAGGGATTGAGGTTTGGGAGATTAATCGGACATGATCAGCAGGGAGAGCACATGTGTTTTTATGAGAATTATGCCAAGATAGGTAACAGATGAGGATGAAATTTGGGCTTGACTGAAGTAATGGGGGCTGTCTGTGAAGCCTTGCAGCAGTACAGCCCAGGTAATTTGCTGAGCCTAATGGGTGTCAGGGTCAGTCTAAGTGAAAGCAAAGAGAGGCTGGGAGGAAGGGTGTAAAGGAATAGTAAAAAAAAAAGAAAAAAAGCATGTTTGAGAGCCAGAACAGAATAATGGGTAGTAGAGGGAGGTATTGAGGATAGGAGGGTATACGGATTTGGCATCATGGGGTGGGTAGGCAAAGCAATTTGGTTGATAAGGCACAGATTCTGAACTAACTTGTAAGCTTTGTCTGGTTTTTGGACAGGTAAAATGGAGGAATTGTAAGGAGAGTTTACAGGTTTTAGAAGCCCATGCTGTAGCAGGCGAGTGGTAACAGGCTTTAATCCTTTTAAAGCGTGCTGTGGGATGGGATATTGGCATTGAGCGGGGTAAGGGTGATTAGGTTTTAATGGGATGGTAATGGGCATGTGATCGGTTGCCAGTAAACGAGTAGAGATGTCCCATACTATGGGTTAAGGTGGGGGGATATGAGAGGAAGACGCGAAGGAGGCTTTGGGTTGGGGAGAAGAGTGGCAAAGAGATGTGGCTGTAGTCCAGGAATAGTCAGGGAAGCAGATAATTTAGTTAAAGTGTCTCGGCCTAATAAGGGAACTGGGCAGGTGGGGATAACTAAAAAGGATTGCTTGAAAGAGTATTGTCTAAGTTGGCGCCAGAGTTGGGGAGTTTTAAGAGGTTTAGAAGCCTGGCCATCAATACCCACAACAGTTACAGAGGCAAGGGAAACAGGCCCTTGAAAAGAAGGTAATGTGGAGTGGGTAGCCTCTATATTGATTAAGAAGTGGACGGGCTTACCTTCCACTGTGAGTTACCCGAAGCTCTGCGTCCGTGATGGTTTAGGGGGCTTCCGAGGTGATTGGGCAGTGTCAATCTTCAGCCGCTAAGCCGAGAAGATCTGGGAAGGAGTCAGAGAGCCTTGGGCCAGAGTTCCAGGGGCCCTGGGAGTGGCTGCCAGGTGAGATGAACAGTCCAATTTCCAGTGGGGTCCCACACAGATGGGACACGGCTTAGGAGGAATCCCAGGCTGTGGGCATTCCTTGGCCCAGTGGCCAGATTTCCAGCATGTGTAGCAAGCTCCTGGGGGAGGAGGTTCTGGAGGAACGCCTGGCTGCTGCGGGTTCAGGCGTTTGGAAGTTCTTGTGTGCTGGAGGTGTGGCTGGGGTTTGTCTCACAGTGGAGGCAAGGAACTGCAACTTTTTTCTATTATCGTACACCTTGAAGGTGAGGTTAATTAAGTCCTGTTGTGGGGTCTGAGGGCCAGATTCTAATTTTTGGAGTTTAATGTCAGGAGCAGATTGGGTAATAAAATGTATATTGAGAGTAAGACGGCCTTTGACCTCTTAGGGTCTACGGCTGTAAAGCAGCTCAGGGTTGCTGCCAAACAAGCCATGAACTGGGCTGGATTTTTATATTTGATGAAAAAGAGCCTAAACACTATCTGATTTGGGATAAAGAAAAAGGAGCATTAACCTTGACTATGCCTTTAGCTCCAGCCACCTTTTTAAGAGTAAATTGCTTGGCAGGGGGGGGAGGGCTAGTCACGGAATGAAACTGTAAGCTGGACCAGGTGTGAGGAGGGGAGGTGATCAAAGGATTATAGGATGGAGGAGCAGAGGCTGAGGAAGAATTGGGACCTAGCTTGGCCTGGCGAGGAGGGGAGAGTAGAGATGGGTCTGTAGAAAAGGAAGATTAGAAAGACTCAGTGACGCTTGGGGTTGGGACTGAGGGGACAGGTGGGAGGGAAAGACGGAAGATTTGGGACAAGTTGCATTGGGCACAGAGACTAGGAAGGGACTGATGTGTAAAAGAATGCCTGGATGTCAGGCACCTCAGACCGTTTGCCTATTTTACGATAAGAATTATTTAGATCTTGCAGGATGGAAAAATTCAAAGTGCCATTTTCTGGCTATTTGGAACTACTGTCGAGTTTGTATTGGGGTCAAGCAGCAATGCAGAAGAAAATAAGGCATTTAGGTTTTAGGTCAGGTGTGAGTTGAAGAGGTTTTAAGTTCTTGAGAACACAGGCTAAGGGAGAAGAAGGAGGAATGGAAGGTGGAAGGTTGCCTCCTTCAGGAGGCAAACCCAGAAAGAAGAGAGCATACAGACACAGAGGGAAGGGGTTCAGGGGTTCTTACCCTTCAGAAAAGTGGGAAAGGGGTCGGGGCGTGGAAATAAGGGATTGGGGCACAGAGATAAGAGGTCGGGGTGCAGAAATAAGGGATTGGGGGTTCTTTCCCCCAGAAAAGCGGGACTTGCTGCTAAGGGCGAAGGAGAAGGGGTTGAGGGGTACTTGCCTCTCCCCCAGAAAAGCAGAGAAGGGGTACAGACACAGAGAGAAGGGGTTGGGGTACTTGCCCCTTCCCCAGAAAAGTGGGACTTGCCGCTAAGGGTGAAGGACCAAGGCAGGCATCCCTGCCTGGTCTGACACCTTTGAAACGTGGGTGAATAATCAGAGAGGCATCCCTGCAATGATTAAACACCAAGGGAAGGCTACCTTCCCAGTCCATGATCGCACCAGAGTTTTGGGTCCACAGATAAAATGTGTCTCCTTTGTTTCTACCAGAAAATGAAAGGAATTGAAATTAAGAGACGGGAGAGATTGAAGTGTGGCACCAAGATTGAAAGGACAAAGAGGTTGAGGGATAGTGAGGGAGGTTGGAGAAGAGAGTAAAAAGAGGTCGCTTACCGGATTTGAAATTGGTGAGATGTTTCTTGGGCTGGTCGGTCTAAGGACCTGAGGTCGTAGGTGGATCTTTCTCACGGAGCAAAGAGCAGGAGGACAGGGGATTGATCTCCCAAGGGAGGTCCCCCGATCCGAGTCATGACACCAAATTTCATGCGCATCCATGGGAAGAGACCACCAAACAGGCTTTGTGTGAGCAACATGGCTGTTTATTTCACCTGGGTGCAGGTGGGCTGAGTCCAAAAAGAGAGTCTGTTCTTTATACACATGGTGGAATTTGGCTATGAATCTGTGTGTCCCAGGACATTTCCTGGTTGGTTGGATTTTTGTTACTAATTCAATTTCAAAACTTGTTATTGGTTTGTACAGGTATTCCATTTCTTCCTGATTCAATGTTAATAGATTGTATATTTCCAGAAATTTATCCATTTCTTCTGGGGTTTCTAGTTTGTGTGCATAGAGGTGTTTGTAATAGTCTATATGGGATTTTTGTATTTCTGTGGGGTTGGTGGTAAAGTCACCTTTGTAATTTTTTATTGTCTTTACTTGGATCTTTTCTTTTTTTATTATTCTAGTTATCTCTCTATCAATGTTATTTTATCCTTTTAAAGAATCCAAGCTTGGTTTCATTGGTTAGTTGTATGGATTCTCATGTGCCAGTTTTATTTAGTTCATCTCTAATTTTGGTTATTTATTTTCTTCTGCTAGATTTGGGGTTAGTTTGCTCTTGTTTTTCTGGATCCAGTAGGAATGATGTTAGATTGTCAATTTGAGAACTTTCTTTTTAATGGATGTGTTTAGCACTGTAAACTTTCTCCCTAATACTGCTTTAGCTGTGTCCCAGATATTCTGGTATGCTGTATCTTTGTTTTCCTTGGTTTCAAAAAATTTCTTGATTTTCGCATTAATTTCATTCTTTACTCAAAAGTCATTCAGGAGCAGGTTATTTAATGTTAATACAATTGTATGGTTTTGAGATATGTTCTTGGCAGTGCTTTGTATTTTTATTGCACTGTGGTCCAAGACTGTGGTTGATATGATTTTGGTTTTCTTAAATTTGTTGAGAATTGCTTTATGGCCCAGCATGTGGTTGATCTTAGTGTATGTGCTGTGTGCAGATGAGAAAAATGTATATTCTGATGTTTTGGATGGAGTGTTCTGTAGATATCTGCTAGGTCCATTTGATCAAGTGTCAAGTTTAGATCCTAAATATCTTTGTTAGTTTTCTGCCTTAATGATCTATCTAACACTGTCAGTGGGGTTTTGAAGTCTGCCACTATTATTGTGTGGTTATCTAAGTCCCTTTGTAGGTCCCTAAGAACTTTATGAATCTGGGTGCTCCAGCATTAGGTGCATATATATTTAGGATAATTAAGTCTTTTATTGAATTGAACTTTTATCATTAGGTAATGCCCCTCTTTGTCCTTTTTTACCATTGTTGATTTAGTCTATTTTGTCTAAAATTAGAATAGCAATTTTACGTTTTCTTGTTTTGTTTTGTTTCCATTTGCTTGGTAGATTTTTCTTTATCACTTTACTTTGATCCTTATCAGTGTCATTGCAAGTGAGATGGGCCTCTTGAATACAGCATACAGTTGGGTCTTGCTTCTTTATCCAACTTGCCACTCTGTGACTTTTCAGTGGGGTGTTTAGCCCATTTACATTCGAGGTTAATAGTGACACATGAGGATTTGGTCCTGTCATTATGTTTTTAGCTAGTTGCTATGTAGACCTAATTGTACAGTTGTTTTATATTGCCTGTGGGCTATGTGCTTAAGTGTATTTCTGTGATGGCAGGTAACAGTCTTTTACCTCCATGTTTATCACTCCCTTGAGTGAGTCCCTTACTTCACTCTCTTACAAGGCAGGTCTGGTGGTAATGAATCCCCTTAGCATTTGCTTATCTGAAAAAGATTTTATTTCTCCTTCACACAAGAAGCTTAGTTTGACTGAATATTATTAAAATTATTGGTTGGAATATTATTTCTTTCAAAGTGCTGAATATAGACCCCAAATCTTCTGACCTGTAAGGTTTCTACCAAAAGGTCCACTGTTAGCCTGATGGCGTTCTCTTCATAGCTGACTTGCCCCTTCTCTCTAACTGCCTTTAATATTTTTTTGTTTTAGATTGACCTTGTGTAATTTGGCCAGTATGTTTCTTGGAGATGGTTGTCTTGTGTAGTGTCTCACTAAGGTTGTCTGAATTTTCTGATTTGCATGTCAACCTCTCTGGTGAGGTTGGGGAAATTTTTCTGGACAATATTCTCAAATATCTTTTCCTAGTTGTTTGATCTCTCTCTCTCTCTCTCTCTCTCTCATTCTGGGATGCCAATGAATCCTAGGTTTGGTCTCTAATATAATTTTATATTTCTCAGAGGGTTTGTTCATTTTTTCTTTATTTTTGTCTCATTAAGTTGATTTGAAGAACTGGTCTTTGAGCTCTGAGATTCTTTAATTATCCTGGTTATTTTGCTGTTAATACTTCTTATCCTATTATGAAATTCCTGTAGTATCTTAGCTGTAGAAGATCAGTTTTATTCTTTCTTAAAATGGCTAGTTCATCTTTCAGCTCTTATATCATTTTATTGGATTCCCTAGATTTATTGGATTGGGTTTCAACTTTCTCCTGGATCTAGATGATCTTCACTGCCATCCAGATTTTGAGTTCTATTCCTGTCATTTCAGCCATTTCAATCTGGTTAAAACCATTACTGGGGAGCTAGTGCAGTCATTTGGAGACAGGAAGACATGCTACCTTTTAGAGTTGCCAGAGTTCTTGCACTGGTTGTTTGTCATCTGTGTGGGCTGATGTTCCTTTAATCTTTGAAGTTGTTGTCCTTTGGATGGGGCTTTTTGCTTTTATTTTCTTTGATGCTCTTGAGGGTTTAACAGTGGTATGAGATGGGTTTAGTAAATTGGCTTAATTTCTGGATGATATCAAGGGGCCAAGGCTCAGCTCAGCATTCCTGGGCTGCATGCTCTAACCGTGGAGGGCTGGGACAAGGCCCATGGTTTTTTCCTCTGGCTTCTTGAGTTTAAGCACCTGCTGTGCTTGAGGGGCCAAACTGTTCCCAGTCTGGTAGTAACAACACTCCAATGGGGGGTGCAGGCAAAAGCACTTTGACAGGGTAGTCGAGTGACAAAGCATAGTGGGTTCAGTGCATATTTGTGCACCAGCAAAACCATGGAAGGAGAGTCTGTGGGTGAGTGCACACTGGCAGTGGAGGGCTGCAGGTGAGTATGCACCAGAAGAGGCATACCTGCAGAAGTTCTCTGACTGTTAGGTGGGGTCTGCTGGAGAATGAGCTATGGTGGTAGCCACTGGCACTTGACTCACCTCAGGAGCAGAGGCCATGCTGCAAGCTTGTGCAGCCACCAGGGATCCTGGGATAGACCAGGAGACCAGGAAGTGTTCAAATCAGCATGGCTTCATCTCGTAGGCAAGATAGCCCTGCTCTGTCAAGGTCTGGCAGCAAACGAAGTCTAAAGCTACTTAGAGGAATATGGCAAGCCTTGGGGGATGGGTATTCATGACTGTGCTCCACTGGAACTCTTCCAAATGAACCCCTCTGAGCTGCATGCAGGCTGGAGATCTGTCTGCTAACTCTCCAGTAAGTTCTCCACGCCAGCTCAAATGTCCATGGCAGTTATGGAGTCTCCTGTAGCTATAATTCTAGACGTCCATGGTGAGAATGTGCCACTCCATGCCTATTTTACTCACCCTTTCCCCAGGAGCCACTCAGGGCCAGTAATAATCCTGGTGCTCCACAACCCTCTGCAGAGTTCCCAGTTTCTTCCCCTTTCAGCTCAGGTACTCCAGCCTCCACCTGTCCATTTTCAATGCCTCTTTTTAAATATCTGTTCAGAATGTGCCAGTCTTATTCATGGTTTGTCTGTTGGTGAGAGAAGCTCTTCCTGTCTATGTCTAGTCTGTCATTTTGCGATCTATATTTTTAAATTTTAAAAATATTTTCATAAAAGTATAGTGGGTTTGGTTTAGACGGGAAGAAATGAACTGAGAATATTCAAGGTAAGAGAAATAGCATAAGAAATACATGGAAGGCAAACTAAATGCCAGGAAATAGTAGAAAATAATTTGGTAGAGAATGATCAGATTATTTAGGGCCTAGAAAACATGCCAGAAACTTTTGATTTGAATTGGAAGGCAAGAGGTGGATACTATAATTTTATTTTATTATTAATTAAATGCAAAAAGTGCAATGCATTGTGTAGTCTGTAGAATGATAAAAATCAAGAACGTCCAAGTTTCCTGCTCCAGCTTAAGAAACTGAAGAATACCAGTAATGTAGTGTCCCTTTATTTTTTTCTTTTATTGATACATAATATTTTACATATTTATGGGATACCTGTGAGTATTTGTTACATGCATAAAATGTATTATGATCAAGTCAGGGTATTTGGAATACCCATCACCTTGAGTATCATTTCCACATTTTGGTAACATTTCAAATCTTCTACTTACTTTGAAATACACAACATATTCTTGCTAACTGTAGACTCTACTACTAAACATCACAACTTATTTATTTTGTCTAGCTGTACACTTTTACACATTAACCAAACTCTTTTCATCCCCCTGCCATCCACACCCCCTTCCTAGCCTCTAGTATCTATCATTCGAATCTCTATCTCCATTTTCATTTTTCTTCACATGGGTTTCCAGTTTTCCCAGCATCATTTATTGAAGTGGGTACCTTCTATTTCTTTCTCATTCACTAATGCATGTTCTTGACAGGCTTGTCAACGATCAATTGGCTGTAAATATGTGGCATTATTTCTGGGTTCTCTATTCTGTTCCATTGATCTATGTGTCTTTTTCATACCAATCCTATGCTGTTTTGGTTACTGTAGCCTTATTTTGTATTTCGAAATCAAATAGTGTGATGCCTCTAGCTTTGTTCTTTTTCCTGAGGATTGCATTGATTATTCTGACTTATTTTTATTTTATAAAAAATTAGGATTTTGTTCTAATTCTATAAAAATGACACTGGTATTTTAATAGGAATTGCATTAAATCTGTAGATGCTTTCAGCACTATGGTTATTTCAATAATGTTAATTCTTTGAATTCATGAGCATGGGATGTCTTTCCATTTCTTTGTGTCATCTTCAAATTTTTTCCTTAGCATTTTGTAGTTTTCCTTGTTGAAATCTTTCTCCTCCTTGGTTAACTTTATCCTTAAATATTTTACTTTTTGTTTCATTGTAAATGGAGCTGTCTTCTTGATTACTTTTTTCTGGCTATTTCAACATTGGTGTGAAGAAAGGCTACTCATTTTTGCATGTGAATTTTGTAATTTGCAATTTTACTAAATTTATCAGTTTTAAGAATGTTTTAGTACAGTTTTTTGGTTATTCTAAATATAAGATCATGTCATCTGCAATGAGGGGCAATTTAACTTGCTGTTTTTCTATTGGATGCCTTTTATTTCTTTCTCTTGCCTGTTTTTTTTTTTTTTCCTAGAACTTCCAGTACTATGTTGAATAGTAGTGGTAAAAGTGGGCATCCTTGTTTTGTTCTAGTTTTAGAAGAAAGGCTTTCATGTTTTCCCCACTCAGTATGATGTTTGCTGTAGATTTGTCATCTGTTGCCTTTATTATTTTGAAGTAGGTTCCCTCTATGCCTAGTTTGTTGGGAGTTTTTATCATGAAGGGATGTTGAATGTTATCGAATGCTTTTTCTGTGTCTATTGAGATGATGATACAGTTTTTGACCTTCATTCTCTTGATGTGATGTATCACATTCATTGATTTTTGCATGTTGAACCACCTTTGCATTGCTGGTAAAAATCCCACTTGATCATGGTGTATTATCTTTTTGATTTGTTGTTGGATTCAGCTTTCTAGTACTTTGCTAAAGATTTTTGCATCGATGTTCATCAGGAATTTTGGCCTGTAGTTTGTTGTTGTTGTGTACTTCTCTGGTTTTGGTATAACGATAATGCCAGCTTTTTAGAATGAGTTAGGGAGAATTTCTTCCTCCTCAATTTTTTTGGAATAGTTTCAGCAGGATTGCTATTATTTTTTCCTTACATGTTTGGTAGAATGTGGCAGCGAATTCATCTGATCCTGAACTTTTCTTTGTTGGAAGACATTATATTATTGATTCAACCTCACTACTCATTATTTATTTGTTCAGGTTTTACATTTCTCCTGATTCAATCCTGGTAGGTTGTATACATCAAGAAAGTTATCCATTTCCTCTAGGTTTTCCAGTTCATTGGCAGATAATTGCTCATAATAGTGTCTAAAAATCTTTCGTATTTCTGTGGTATCCGTTGAAATATTGCCTTTTCTATTTTTGATTTTGTTTATTTTGGTCTTCTCTCTTCTAATTTAGTCTAGCTAGCAGTTTGTCAATTTTATTTGTCTTTTTGAAAAAATAATTTTTTGTTTCATTGATCCTTTTTATTTTTATTTCTTGTTTTGTTTAGTTCTGCTCTGATTTTTATTATTTCTTGTATTCTGCTAATTTGGATTCGGTTTATTCTTGCTTTTCTAGTTCCTTGAGGTGCATCATTACATTGTTTTCTTGAAATCTTTGTACTTTTTTGATGTATCAGTTTATTGCTATAATCTTCCCTCTTAGCACGGCTTATGCTATATCTCATATTTTTTGATATATCTTGTTTCCATTTTTATTTGTTTCAACGCTTTTTTTGATTTCTATCTTAATTTCTTCATTGAGCCAATGGCTGTTTAGGAGCATGTTGTTTAATTTGCACGTACTTGGAGTTTCCAACATTTCTCTCAGTATTGATTTCTAGTTTTATTTTAGTGTGGTCTGAGACTATACTTGATGTGATTTTGATTTTTAAAAATTTGTTCAGACTTTTTTTGTGGCCTAACATATAGTCTATTCTGAAGAATGTTCCACGTGCTGGTTAGAAGAATATGTATTCTGTTGTTGGTTAATATTTTTTGTAAATGTCTGCTAGGTCTATTTGGTCTAAAGTTCTGTTTAAATACAATATTTCTTTGTTGAATGTCTGTGTAGATAATCTGTCTAATGCTGAAGGTAGGGCGTTGAAGTCTCTTCTATTATAGTATTAGAGTCCATCTCTCTTATTGAGTCTAGGACTATTTGCTTCATGAATCTAGGTGTTCCAGAATTAGGTACATATATATTTAGATTTGTTGCATCCTCTTGTTGAATTGATACCTTTATCACTATATAATGTTTTTCTTCGTCCTTTTTTTTTTTTTTTTTTACTGTTGTTGACTTAAATTCTGTCTTATCTGATATATGTATAGCTAATCCTGCTCACTTTTGGTTTGTGTTTGCATGAAATGTCATTTTCCATCCCTTTACTTTGAGTCTATATGTGTCTTTACAGGTAAACTGCATTTCTTGTAGGCAGCATGTAGTTGCATCATGTCCTATTATACATTCAGTCTATATCTTAAGTGGAGAAAAGTTAATTCATTTATACTCAAGGTTATTATTAATATGTGAGGTTTCATTTATGTCATATTGTTGATTATTTTCTGGTTGTTGTTTATGTACTTTGTAACTTTCTTTTTCTCGTTGTTTATCACTGTGATTTGGTGGTTGTCTTTAATAGTACCATTTCAGTCTTTCCTTGTACCTATTTGTATTTTTTCTTTACCAGTTAGCTTTAGTTTTATGTGTATTTATGATGGTAAATGTTGTTCTGCTTCCAGGTTTAGGATACCCTTGAGCATTTCTTGTTGGACCAATCTAGTGATGATGTATTCTCTCAGTATTTGCTTGTCTGGGAAAGATTGTATTTCTCCTTCATTTATGAAAGATAATTTTTCTGGATATAGTATCCTTAACTGGCAGTGTTTTTGTTTGTTTGTTTGTTTGTTTTTCACTTAGAATACATCATCTCATTCTCTCCTGACCTGTAAGTTTTCTGCTGAGAAGTTCATGTTTAGCCTAATCGGGGTTTCTTTATAGGTGACTAGTTGTTTTTCTCTTGCTGTTTTTAAAATTCTATTTTGTCTTTGACTTTAGACAGTTTGAATATGATTTGCCATAAAGAATCCTCTTTTTCATTGTATCTGTTTGGAATATCTGAGTTTCTCATTTCTGGATATCTAAATTACTTGCTAGACTTGGGAAATTTTATTTATTATTTTGTTATATAGGTTTTCTAAATCTTTTGTTCCCTTTTTGCCTGCTAGGCCTAGTGATAATTTGAATATTTTATCACTTTATGGTGTCTCATATGCCTCCAAGGCTTTGCTCATTCTTTTTAGTATTTTAAAATTTATTTTTGCCTGACTTGGTTGTTTCGAAAGACCTATATTTTAGTTTTGAGAATTTTTTTCTTCTACTTGATCTGGTCTATGGTTAAAGCTTTCAAATATATTTTGTATTCCATTCAATAAATTCTTCATTTCCAGAATTTCTATTTGGTTCTTTTTTATGAGATATATGTGTGTGTGTGTGTGTGTGTGTGTGTGTGTGTGTGTGCGCGTGTGTGTGTGTGTATCAAATAGAGATCGCTATTGGTAATTTGTTTATTTATATGTAGAATTGTTTTTTCTTATTTCTTTTTATTATTTTTCACAATTTTCTTGTATTTTACTTAACTCCTTTAACAGCAATAGTTTGAATTACTTTTCCAGAATTTCATAAATTTCTTTTTGATTAGAATCTGTTGATGAAGAATTATTTTGTTGCTTTGGATATATTATATTTTCTCTCTTTTTTGAATGTTTTCTATGTCCTTACATTGATATCTGCACATCTGTTGCAATTGTCACTTCTTCCAAGTTTTTAAATTTGCTTTCATAGAGGTGGATTTTTTTTTTCTCAAGATGTATCTATGGTGTTGGTTGGATAGGGCACTTTGGGTTTGATTCTGGGTTCATGCAGTAGTGCAGTATTTGTGTGATTCATTTGACTAAACAGTGTCAGTAGCATCTGCAATTTCCTTGGTGACTTAGGGTGCAGTTATTAGTGGAGGCTGAAGTGAAGTTTTTCTGGAGACTAGGATACCAGGTGGGTCAGTCTTCAGGTCGCAGTGGTGACTACGGTGAGCTGAGTGTGCCTATTCTTGGGCCCCAGGGAGTCATATGCTGGCAGTAAGTTCAGTTGGTCCAGGCAGGCAGATTCCTGGGCCTCTAGGTGGCTTGATTGCATGCCAGTATTGGCAACAGTAGGCCAGGTGAGTGAGTGTGTTCTCAGACCCCTGGGCAGACAGTGTGGTGTGGGTAATGGCACCAGCAGTGTCAAGGTGAACCTCTGAGTTTAGAACTGTGCATAATGGTATTGGTGGTGGCTGCCATGGACTATCTGGGCCAGTCTCCAGGCCCACAGGTGTAATATGAAGGTAGATGCCAGTTGTGTTGGTAGTTGGTGGGTGAGTAGGCCCAGCCTCAGTTCCATGGGTGGATTGCTCAGGTGCCAATGGTGGCAGGCTGGTCTGGGCAATCAACAGGCCTCTAGACTGTGTGCTATGGCATGAAAGTGAGGCTGGGCCAGCAGACTTTTCTTCAGGCCCCTGGTGGTGTGTGCAGGCACCAGCCATTGTAGGCATGGGCTGGACTATCCCCAGCTACCAGGTAGAGTGCTTGGATTAGGGGTGGTAGCAGGCATGCTGCAGCTCTGCCACTGAATAGGCCAGTGCAGCTTTCAGTGTTGGCAGCCTAATCCAGCTGTTGGGGAATGCACAACTCACCTGTGCCTCAGCTTCAGTGGTGATCACTCATTATCCCTAGTGGTGACAGCTTACAACTTGTTTCTTTGCACCTCTCTTCCATCTGTACAGCCCACTCCTAGCTCATGCCTCAGCTCAAGCAGTAGCAGCCTATGCTTTGCTAGTGCTTCAGCCCCAGTGCCAATGAGCCACAGGACCGTGCAGTCTGCTTGGGTTTAGGCTTCAAAATGGTACCTTGCTGTAGCTGTTTCAGCCTTGAGAAGTATTTGGGACCCAGTGTGACCTCTTTTTCTGTAGCCATGCCATTGCATAATCTCCTGGAAGCTCCCTATGTTAGTTTTAGGGCCCACAAGAGTCAAGGGGCTCTTCCATGAGTAGGATTGCAGGAGTCCAGGATGAGAATGTGGAACACTCTGGAAGTCTCACTTACTTTTTCCCTATATTGAGGAGTCTTTCCCGGCTCCCAGCCAATTCCAGCCAAGCAGGCTACCTCTCTTCCCTCTCTTTCCTTGTTTTAGGTGTTTCCAGTCACTTTTTTAATCTATCGAATTCCAGTGTTCTCTCTTGGATAATATATTTGAGTTATGATTAGTAACTATTTTGGTTCTTCTCAGTAAAGGAGGAAAGCAAGAGATGATTCTAGTCAGCCATTTTGAATGAATGTTCCTTTATATTGTTTCCTAATCACATCACATGTGCTATACTGCAGAGGAAACCACAATCCTCAAATTTACATTAGTGATTCTCTTGGTTTTTAAAAATATTTTAATACTTATAAGTGCAATCCTGAATAACATATTATTCATATTTACTTGAATTTGAACTTTATATAAATATTGCAATACTATATATATCCATCAGTGACTTGCTTCTGCTGCTCAAAATTATATATTGGAGATTCATGCATAGCGATGGCTGTAGCTGTGATTCATTAAAATGTTTCGCTGCTCCATTGTATTCCATTATATGAGTATGACAAAATTTCTTTAACCTGTCAACTGTTGATGAACTATTGGATTGTATTCACGTTTTGCTGTCATGAACATTGCTGTTATGAACTTTCTTGTTTGTGTCCTCTGGTAGTATATCTTGAGAGAAATGCCTAGTAGTATTGTTGGGTCATAAGGCATTCACATGTTTAACTTTACCAAATAGTGTCAACCTTTTATTACATAAAAATTTACTCTTCCATCAGCAAGGTATGAAATTTCCCATTGCTTTGTGTTGTTGCCAAAACTTGATGTTGTCAGACATTTAGATTTTCATCAAACTTGTGGGTTTAAATTATAATTTACCATGATTAATTTTTATTACATTGGTTATTAATAAGGTTGATCATGTTTCATATTTTCATTGGCTAATTTTTTTTTACTGTGGAATATCTACTCATTTTTTCTCTGCATTTTTCCAATAGGTTGACAGGCTTTCAGAAATTAATATATAGGAGTTCTTTCAATGTTCTGAATAATAATTATTTGTCTGTTGTATATAATGCAAATATTTTCATAGATTTAGACTTGTATTTTAACTCTCATGTGTCTTTGATAAACAAATCTGCTTTTATGTTTTAACATAGTTGAACTTGTCAATCATTTCCTTTATGGCTTGACATTTGGGTTCTAGTTAAGAAGTTCTTCCCCTATCTCAAGGTTGTAAAGATATTTTCCCATTTTTATAAAAGTTTAAAAGCAATGTTTTTTGGATTTTTTTTTTTTTTTTTTTTTTTTTGAGATGCAGTTTCGCTCTTGTTGACCAGGCTGGAGTGCAATGGCACAATCTCGGCTGACTGCAACCTCTGCCTCCTGGGTTTAAGTGATTCTCCTGCCTCAGCCTCCCTAGTAGCTGGGATTACAGGCACCCACCACCATGCCCAGCTAATTTTTTGTATTTTTAGTAGAGACGGGGTTTCACTATGTTGGCCAGGCTCGTCTCGAACTCCCGACCTCAGGCGATCCACCTACCTCAACCTCCCAAAGTGCTGGGATTACAGGCATGAGGCACCGCGCCTGGCCAAAGCAATGGTTTTTGAAATGTTATACCTAGATCAGCAGCATCAGCATCACCTGAGAACTTGTTAAAAATGCAAATACTTCAGTCCTACCTCAAGCCTAGTCAAAGAGAATTTCCATATAAGAGGCCTAAAAATCTATGTTTTAACAAGGTCTCTAGATAATTCTGACACACACTAAAGTTTGAAAACCATTTGTATTTTTGGCTTTCACATTGATTTTTTTTTTTTTTTTTTTTTTTGAGACAGAATTTCGCTCTTGTCCCCCAGGCTGGAGTGCAATGGCACAATCTTGGCTCATTGCAACCTCCACCTCCCGAGTTTAAGCAATTCTCCTGCCTCAGCCTCCTGAGTAGCTGGGACTACAGACGCCTGCCACCACGCCTGGCTAATTTTTGTATTTTTTAGTAGAGATGGGGTTTCACCATGTTGGCCAGGCTGGTCACAAACTCTTGACCTCAAGTGATTTTCCTGCCTCAGCCTCCCAAAGTGCTGGGATTACAAGCGTGGGCCCCGTGCCCGGCCACATTGATTTTTTTATGTTGTGGGAAGGAGATATAATTTTACTTTTTCCACATGGATATCCATTTTCCCCAGAATCATTAATTGAATAATACATCCTTTATCCAGTCTCTGTAATACCATATCTACATAAATCATGCTCTCCTATATAAGTATAATTCTCCCAACAGAAGATAAGGGGAAATACTTAATACTGCTTGAATTGCACAAGTACAAAATACTGCTTGAACTGCCTCTCACGAGTTTTGATACATTATCATTTTGCTTAATCCAGATAAATATTTTCTAATTTCCTTTCAAATTTTCTATCTGACTCCTGTTATTTAATTTCAAAATATTCGCAAATTTTCCAAGGATTTTGTAGTTATTTATTTCTTGTTTTATTTTATTAAGTTAGGAAACCTACTTGATATAATTTTAACTCTTCTCTCTGAGGTGATACAACACAATTCTAGATAATTTTTTAAGACGTATTCTAGGCCAGTAGTTCTCCCATCATCTGCATTTAATATGAATTTATACATATACACTTTTTAATATGCTTTTTAAACCCAAAAGTTTACATTTCATTATTTCAATTGTTTTATTTTTAATTTTCAGAAGCTTTACTTATAGTTTTAAAAATATGCTTGAACACTTTAATATCTCCTTTTTCTCCCTCCTATTTTCAAATTTCTCTTTTTATTTCTTTATATACATGAAATACATGTATTTCTTTTTGTTTTCTAGTATTAGATAAATCCAGTTATTATAGGTTTAACTCTGTAGTCTATTTTATTTTTCCTATTAGTTCTACCTTATACTGCGATTTATGATTTTTGGACAGTATACTGATTATTTTAATATAACTATGTGTTGGACTTCCTTTATTCCCCAAGAATTCATCTTTGCCTTTATCATTCACTTGTGGAAACTGCCAACATAGCAGCCTATTCAATTAAATTGTTTGCTTGAGGATTTTTGTATCATACACCTAGCTGAATTTGGACTTCATCTGCCATGATGGTTTCTTGGTGGATGTGAATTCTTTCAGGGGATGTTTTGTCTTCACTTACCTAATACCAGGTTTGAGGCAGACAATTTCCTTTCTAACCCATTCCATATGACAGGTTTCTCTTTTACTCTTTTACTGGATGTAAACTTTAAGGCTCCAGTTTTATGTGGGAGATCTCTTGTTAGACATACAATCTTGAGCAGGCCTTATACTTCATTTTATGTCCCTGAATTTATACAGCTACTGTGGCCTAAGCTAAAATTTTCCACAGCATTAACAAAAACAAAAACACCACCACCAACAATGACGAGAAACACAGAGCAAAATCTAGCTTTGGCTTCCTCTTCTGCTTGGGATTCCTGCTTTTACTTTCTGTTTAACCTCTGAGGCTTCCTTTCTTTTATGGCAATTCTGCAGTGTTTATAAAGTTATTTTTATTTACTTTTCTCAACATATTATCCAGACAGGTTTTAAGAGCTTCCTGATGGCTAAGCTTAAAAATAGTGCCTGGGAGTCTATCTAGAAAGGACTTTATAGATATAATGCCTGGGTGAGAACCATCTTCTTTAAACTTGTATCATCTTAATTTGTTTGTATCTTATTTTATTTGCCATGGTAGTCTTAGTGAAACAATAGTTTATGCTTGCTAATGAAGTACTCACATTTATGTACCAAGAGTATCTTTATGATAGTACTCCATTTGTTCTCCAAGGAGATGTTCAAACTGGTAATCTATAGATCTTGAAAAACCTTTATTTGAAATTTATTCTGTTTCAACTAAGCACTTTCTACCATATGTGTTCCACATTGCAAGTCTCCTCAGTCATTACTTAATTATTCATGTCCCAGGCACCCTTTGAGAGTAGTCAATCAGGAGCGTTAGACTGAAGAATCTCCCTGAATGTCTGATATATAATAATGTTTTATAATCCTAAATGTCTCTAAATGGAGTCACTTATGACAAGTGACACAGCTTATGGTGAAATTGCTGACCCCTCTGAATGTTAAGCATATGCATAGTAGATTTAGGTGATAAGATGACACCTACTGTGGCCAGGCACCCCTGAAATCAGAAGAGAAATAAGCCAAAAGGCAAATGAAGATAATGGCCATGGACACTTCTGCAGAGGGCCATAAAAACCACAATGTGACTGATCGTGGTGAATGTCTCCAGGAACTCTGCCAGTGAGAATCTTGAGGCCTCCTTTTCCACAGCTGCAGTCGCCAGAGCCTTGGTTGGGAAAAGAGCAGTGACCCCTCCCTTTCCCCACCACCATGGATTGGTACTCCCAGGAAAAAAACTGAACCTGCTGTTGGTCAAAATGCTGGTCTCCTGAGCTATTGCCTGTGAGTGTTGGATATAATTGCATGATTGTTGATGTGTGAAAGCCTCACAATAAATAATGAATTTGTAAGCATTAAATTGGCCACTAAGTCATCATGAAACCTCTCAGCCAGCCCCCGTGTTAGGGTTAGCACAACTTGACTGATTCAATAATTCCTTAAAAGAGATCGGGGGGTATATTTCAAATTGGGAGTAGTGGGAATGTTGGATATGCAATAATATGGGTGGTGCTCTTGATCTCTATCTTAGTAAGTATATATTTCATTCTTTGCTAGAATTAAAAAATTGATAATATTCTCTAGAGAAAAGAGGAGGAAAGTAGTAAGGGAAGCTTATCTTTTGGGTGATAGATATAGAATTAAGGGATATCACCATATTGGAAGTCTGATGTGATATATGGCAGAAATAAATGTGATGTCTTAGAATTAGATCAGTAAATTAGCTAAAGGAAAAATGAAAGATGTGGCTAAAAGCAGCACGTGTGACTGCCACATAAACAATCAGTGTAATCTCAGGCTGTGTTCAGATGAGGTGATAGGCTTACTCATACACTACACTGCACTGGAATAGTGTGTTAATGTATAAATACCATGCTTTAAAGGAGGCATGCATAGGGAAACCAAAGCTGGGAGACTGGTGGGGAGAGAGAGAGAGTTCATCTTCAACAATTATGCCACATGAAAAAACTGGAAGTGTTACCCTGGGAAAGCCTAGAAAAAGAGTGGGGGAAAGGTGGGGAACATAAATATTGCTTTTAAATTTCAGAAGGACTTTCAGGTAGAAGGCTTCCATATCTGAGCCTAATGGGTGTGTGATACTGTGAAATATATATTTGGTCTACAACTCCATTTGATGGCATACAACTCCTAAAATCCTTGGAATCTTCAAAGTCTTGTCACTTTGTTGACTAGTGGCTGGCAGCCTCTACGTAGCTTCAGGATGGAGGCTGGTCACTTGAAATACCAACCTATGATTAGAGGGTTGGGGCTTTCAGTCTCATCTTCCGACCCATGGGGAGGGGAGAGGGGCTGACACCCCTTGATCATCAATGACCAATGGTTTAATCAATGATGCCTTCATAAAAACCCGAGAGGACAGGGTTTGGAGAGCTTATAGACAGCCAAACCATGGAGGTTCTGGGAGAGGTGTCCACACAGAGAAGACATGGAAGCTCTGTGACCTTTTCCCCATATCTTGCCCTGTGCATCTCTTATCTGTATACTTTGCAATAAACCAATGAAGTGTTATTCCTGAGTTCTGTGGGTTGCTCTATCAAATTAGTTGAACCCAAATATGAAGTTGTGAGAACCCCAACTTGAAACTGTTCAAGTTTCAAGAAGTTCTGGAGGCCTAGACTTGCCATTGGCATCTGAAGAGGGGGTAGTCTTCTGGGACTGAGTCCTCAACCTGTAGGATCTGAGACTATAACCAGATAGATAGTGTCAGAATTGAATTAAATTAGAGGACACTCACACTCAGCTGGTGTCTGCTGCGTGGTGTGTGAAAAAAAAAAAAAAGGCACCACACCTTTGGCCACAGAAGTAGTCTGTGCTGGTTGTTGTGATATGAGAGCAGAGGAAAAACAATTTATGTGTTTTTTTCCTATCAGAGAGTGGATGCATATTATAATGGAAAATGCTCTAGAATAGGAGTGAGAGAAACTGGGTTCTAGTCCTAGTGCTGATAAAATTCATAACAGAGTTGTTCATTTTACAGATGTAAAATGGGAACATTTAACTTGATGGTTAAGATCTCATTTTGCTTTTATTTTTTATAATGTAAGAGACATTGCTCAATACAGGAATGAATTTTCTAGCATGATGTTTTGTGAAAAGGAAATGGGCTACTTTCAGTAACGATAAGTTTATAGTCACTGGGAGTATTTAAAGAGAAGGATGTTGAGGAAGAGATTCATGAATTGGATAGGTAGTTGGACTAGATTACCTTTAAAAATCTTTGCCTGCCCTGACAAATTTTGATGTGGCTGAAAAGGTAAAAATTGATTTGTGAGCAGTTTTGAATTGAAAGAACATTGCCACCATATATGTTTGTACTTTTCTCTATTACCAGATCTTTTATACTTTTTACCCAGGTCTCAAAAAGGGTTTTTGTTTGTTTGCATTTTTTTGCTTTGATTTTGTATTTTCCAAAGACATTGTGATGGTTAATTTTATAAGTCAACTTGATGGGGCCACAAGGTGCCCAATATTTGGTTAAACATTTTTCTACATGTGTCTATGAGAGTGTTTCTGTATGATATTAATAGTAGAATTCATAGACTGGGTAAAGCTGATTGTACTTCTCAATGTGGGTGAGCCTAATCCAGTCCACTGAAGGCCTAAATAGAGAAAAAAGGTGAAGTAAGGAAAAATTTGCTCTCTCTGCCTGTCTCCGGCCTGGGAAATCAGCCTTCTCCTTTGTTTGAACTCAGACTCAGTCTGAAATTTATACCATCAGCTCTCCTACTTCTCAGGACTTTAGACTCAGCCTGGAGCTATATCATTGGCTTGGTTCTCCTGGGTGGGTCTCCAGCTTGCCAACTCCAGATCTTACAGTATTTTATTCTCCATAATTATGTGAGCCAATGCCTATAACCTCTCCCTCTCTTTCTCTCTCTCTCTAAAATGCATATTCTATTGGTTCCATTTCTCTGGAGAACTCTAGTATAGAGATTCTATAAATACCTTAGATCTATAAATGCTGTCGTAAGGTAGTATAGGCGATCCCATAAACTGATGTAGTAGTGTCCATACCCTTCATTGACACTCTGTAGAAGGACTGGAAAACCTAGGCTTTAAATTCTGGCTCCACTACTCAGTTTCTTCATTACTTTTCCTTTATTAATTTTTAAATACATAAAAATGGGGGAAATAATGCTCACTTTAGCGGAGTTGATGTGAATTAAATAGCCTAGCATTCTTCCTAGTGTATTATAAAGCGTAAAAAGTAGTGCTTGAATCTAAGTATACTTATTTTAGGCACAGTCCATATTTCTGTGAGCTCTGACTGGAGTCAAGTAGAAATGAGTTTAACTCACAGTTGTTTTACTTATAATCTGTCTTCTTTTAGGCAATTCATACAGACATTCTTAGCCCCTGTTTCCTAATTCATAAAATAAGAATAATGATAGTACTTTTCTCGTCAAGTTGTTATGAGAAATAATTGAGACAATGCACACATAATGTTCCCAGTAATATTAAGTGCCCCAGAAATGTTTACTATTATTATTATTAATGGATATAATCCCTGCAAAACCTCAAAGAGTGTCTAATTAGCAAATTTTAGCCCCGTGCTTTAAGTTTTTTATATAGCCGCTGCTTGATAATCCTTATCAGGGGAGTTAGAAATAATAGAAAATAATGAGTGAGCTCCAAATGTCTTTTTTTTTTTTTTAAGAATACAGCCAGACATGCATATTTTCCGTTTTTTCCTCTGTGTCTACTTTTTGTTCCTGCTGCCATCAATGAAGCCTGGGATGAGGAGGAGTGAAAGGATTGAAAGGTTGATTGTATGCAATCAGGAAAATTAGGGCCAGGGTAAAAGAGGGGAGAAGAGTGAAGGGGACACAGATAGAATGTAAAGAGCTCTGAGACCTCCTGACTTCATTAGTATAAGTCATTTAAGAACATACACATAAATTCACAGCAATCCTGTCAGGATTTTTAGAGTGAATCATTTCCATTTCAACCATTGTGCATTTCCCAGGATACAAATCAAGGATCTGTAAGGGAAGTACAAGAAAGAATGAAGGACGTAATAAAGTTTGTGAATTAACCCTTTCTAAGTCCTAGCTTCTCAAAAGTGTCTCCATGTGAAATTGGCTGAAGAACCTGTGCAATGGAGGGACATCAGGGAGATGCAATACATGCAGCGGAGAGAAAGCTGCCAGCATTTGAGAAATGAGGCGTGAATAAGAGAGATCTGTCAATCAATGTTTCAGTGTTTCTAAAATTTCTTTGTCCATTTAACAATCACCCACAACCAACAAAACACTCCTGAGTTCAATTGAGTAGATGAGCTGTAAATCCTGTCTCTTTTACATTTGGGGGAAGAAAGAACTCTAGTCAAAGAACTGTGACTGCAGCTTAAATAAAAACACAGCCAGAGATAAGGTGCTTTAGAAAGGAAAATCATTTCCAGAAAACAAGAAAGCAAAAGGAGGAAAAAAGAAATGGACAAATCCATTAAGGAGAATATAATCAAAACTGAGCAGCCTCTCATAGTTTTCTTTGTAAAAGAGATGGAGTGTGTGAGGCAAGGGACTCATTATCCTGCTCTTAGCCAGTATTTCATAGAGAAGAGAAAACTGACAGTGGGGCGTGCTGCTTAGAGAATTGTAAGTCAGAGGCTTGCCCATTAGTTAACACCACTTACTGTTTACATAATAGGGAGCCAACTGAAAGATTCCCATTATGCTTTGGAAGCCCTTCCTCAGCCCACATACTAAATGCACAATTGACCACGGTAAATTTTCTTCTATTTCTATATGTTTTGCATTTCAGACAATGACAAAGGTGGATGATCTTCATGTAAAAAAAAAAAAAAGGAAAAGCAGCAAGGTAACAGAGTTGTAATATTTTAAACTTTCCAAATACTTATATACAATTGAGATCAGCCTAGGATTTTTGAGTGAGTGGAAAGACAATTTTGAATGCATTATTCTAGGGGTAAATTGTTCAAAATCTTATGTGTGGGTCTTCTACATCAATGATTTTATCTTGCATAAATTTAGGGCAAAAAACTACACCAACAATAGTAGGCATATGTAAGTCTTTTTGTATTTAGTGAGCATCTACAATATACCAGTGATTGGGCTAGATGGTGTGTGTGTGTGTATGTGTGTGTGTGCACACGTGCATATCTCTGTATCCTCACAACAAATCTATGAGGACGAGCCATCATTATAACCTTTTTACAGATGAAGACTGTGAACTGTATATAGGTTATTTAACATCTCTAAGGTCACACAGTAAGAAAATGAGAGAATTTTCATTTGGACCTGGATCAGGCTGACTCCAATACTCGTTTGCTTCTTCAGTATGGCTGTTGCAGACATCAGTGTTTTCACATTAGTGACTATTGACAACAGCCTGTCAGCGTGTGTGTAGTTAAAAGATCACCACATGCTCACTGATGGAAATGGTTCCCCTAACCCACTATCTTCCTTTCTCCCAGCTCATCTCTATTACTCACATACTCCTTTCAGTAGTGAAGTCTAAAGTCAACCCAATGGGGAACTTTTCATTGGGAACAAAGAAGGATTTCATTCATTCTTCACGCTCTCCAGTTTTTTTATTTGTTTTTTTCTCAAATCAGCTGCCACAAATCCAGCTCTCTTAATTTATTGCCATGGAAGCAGTGACAATGATGACAATTGTCTACAGGTGCTTCCACTAAGTAGCGATTGAGTATCCTTGAAAGATGATATTGCCTCCTTAATGATCTAATTTGTTTTCACACAGGGGCTCTGATTTTATTTTTTTGCTCTGTAATTATTCCTTAATTGTCACTCTCATCTTACCTGCAAGACTCGGCTCTTTGAGAACAGGGAACATGCCTTATACTTCTTTTGTTTGTATCTTCTCACTCCTAACTAATGGCATAGTGTTTCACATTCAAATGTTCAGTAAGGACTTGGCTTGGTTGATTAATAAAGAGAATGATGGAAATACTGTACCATTTGGCTTATATTAGATGAAACCATTGCAAAATTTAGTGGCTTAAACGAACAACTATTAGTTTAATTTATGATTCCTTATGTTGGCAATTTGTACTGGGCTCAGCTGAGAAGTTCTGATTCTACTGGGTTCAATCATGTGTATGCAATCAGCTGTCAGTCAAGCAGGCAGCTCTGCTTTTGGGGGTTAGTTGGCTGTCAGCTTGGGCAATGAGGGTACAATACGGGTAAGTAGGCTATGTGTTTCTCATTATCCAGCAGACAGACCTGGTGGGATTTCAAAAGTAAGAATTAAGGTATATATAAGACTGCTTGAGGCCTGCGATCAGAACTGGCTTAACGTTGTTTCTGCCATGTTCTATTAGGCAAAGAAAGTCAAAAGGACAGGCCAAATACCAGACAAGTCTGTTATCCATATCTTTATGGGGAAAGCTGAAAAGTTTTGCAATCTACCAAAAATTGTTCAAAACTATTGCACAGCTATTTTGTGCAAAGTACTCTTTAAAGATTATTTACATTACTTCTGCTTAGAGGAGTCAAATAACTTGCCCAATGCCACACAATTTAGTGACTCACTTTTGTCTGCATCTAAATACAGTGCTTTTCCTACTATTCAACATTGTCTCTCAATTAAAAACTGAGAATAAGAAACAATATATTCGTCAACTTGCTCAACATATTTTAAATACACTTCTTTGGCTACCATAACTTAAAACATAAATGATTTTTCTCTATCATTTTGGTTGCATTTACATAGTTTTCCATAATTTGGGTGTTAAAGTTTAGTAGACTTAGTCCAAATACTGGCTCCACATTTACTAACTCTGGGAAAATAATTTAACATCTTTGAGTCTCAAAATGCTCATCTGTAAAGTGAGACAGCAATAACACCTATCATATAAATCTGTCATGATAATTAGCTAATGCATATAGAATGCTTAGTACAGAGTGTGGCACAGAGTGCTCAATAAATAAATATATATGTATATATGATATATGCATATGATTGTGTCGATATATATCAACTTACATATATATTTGCATAAGCTACATCTGCCAAGTAGTATACACTAATAACTTTTTTCTTTAATACATCGGAGAACCAGACTATCTATAGAGTGACAGAAAAATTAAAGACTGGAAAAATCGTAAAAAATAAAGGCATAGGCTTTGCTTTTCCTTTATTATAGACCCAGCACTATCAAATTAGTGGGAACTCCCACTGTAAGAGATGGATTGTAAAAAATAATGCCAAAGGAAATGAAGGTTTTATTTAAATAACTGTATTTTCTACTATGTGTCCAGAGAAATGCCTTGGGGCTGAAACTTTGACATTTGGAGAGAGCTGCCTTGTTGAATAAATGTATGTGTCATTACCTTGAAAGGGAGGCACTATCTTTGGAGTGCCCTCTAACATTACAATTGTCTCTTTTGGAAGGGCAGATATACAAAGAATTTTCATGACTACTGCCTTATTTATGAGGTGAATTATTTTGAACTATTGAATTTTTAAAGTTGCGTAAATGATTTTTCTGTCCAAATTTAAAGGGGAAATAAATATTTTTAACTAAATATTTGAAACAAAATTGAAAGGCTTTGAGATCTAAAAAATGTTACCAAAAAGATAATATCCCATTTTATGGAAGACATTTCTCAATGTGTTCTTGTGTTACTATTATTTCCATGTAACATCTCAGCAAGAAACATCCTGGGCTGCTAATGTTAACTTTGTCTCTTGGTGCTATAATTTGTAAGCAAATCTGTCTACCCCTTTAAGGTGATAATCATTGCTTCAAAAATTTTGGCAATAATATATTAAGAGTTCCAACTGTCATACTTGCTGTAATTATCCCCAATAGCTGGGGTATCCATTTAAACTCTCAGGTTATAGTTAATAGGTATTCTGACACCCTTCAAAATTCTTCTCACCAAAAGCCTAGTATAGCAAAAAAATTCACAGGAAAATTTTAAATATAAAAGCATAGCGTTCTGGATATCTTTTCATTATTATGAACATTTTATTATACAAAGAACAGCAGCAAAATAAAATCGGAGAAAATTATCTCCTGATATTTCTAAGTCCTTTTTGAAGCATTTCTGTATCAACTGTCTCATTTGACCTTCCCTTGTGTAGTTGGTAAGGCAGATATTGATAAAATTTTATCTATATTTGTTCACATTAACCTGAAAATTAGCATATAATCCCTGGATCAGGGCTGATTAGTCTTACTTATAGCCATGGAATTATCAGACTGATTCTCTGCCCCAAATATTTATGCTCAGTGCAATATGGTAAAAGGCAGATGTGTCCTTCCACATAATGGAGAAGAACCCCAAAATACGAATGTGGGAGCTTATATATACATTTTCCCCATCCTCTCTTGACAGTGGAATAAACAATTAACCTCCCTAATGTAAACAAATTCTCCTTGGGAAAAGAAGGGCAGGACCCTGGGTTTTTTTTACCTTAGAAATACCAGTAAGACAATTGTCTCAGAGTTGGCAACTCCTATAATGGCTCTGAATCTCATCCAGTTATGAAATGTAAGCACAAATCTCTGGGGAGGTAAATCTCCTGTTATCTATTCAGTCATCCTTTAAGTTACAGGGCTTGTTCTTTAACCCAGGTCCTAGTAAAATTTTTCAAGAAAGCTCTACTGTGCAGAAAACATAAAAGATATTTTCTCTATCATTCCACAGGTATCCTAACTTCCATTTTATGGATGGGAATACAAGAGATTCAAATAATTTAAATGACATTTTCAAGATCTCATTATTTGTAAGCAAGAGAAGTGGATGTTTGATAAGGATAATTCTGAATTCAAGGTTCATGTCTTTATACTACATTGAGTTAACAAACTTCTATGAAAATTTTATACCTGTACTAAATGAAATATGAATTATCTATGCCCAAGTTTTATTAGAAAGTCAAAATGCTTTCATCCTAAGTAGCAAACACTTGAAATTAGCTGTAAAGCCAAACTTGAGAGACTGAATTTTGATTGATTTAGTGGGAAGAAAAGAACTGCAAATGTGTTTTCTAAAGGCCCATGAAAAATGAGAAAATAAGTGTCCCTCATGGTGAGGGTGCCTTTAGATATGTAAGAGAGTTTAAGAGAAAAATAGAAATGTGCTTCTAACGAACAAACTTTGCCCACTTTACCATTTTACACATGGACCTCTATGTCAATGAAAAGCACCATTGTCAAATGTATCGTATGAGTTGCTTAACACCTGGTATAATGAGAGAACCCATGAATAAGCTTCTTCAACAAGCATAATCTCAGGAAAATATCAGGAAAAGTTACTATGCTAATACTTAATAGCTAGGACACCACTCCCATATTTAACAGGTCAACCATTTCCAAAATATTGATCTTAGGCATCATTCATTAAAAAAGTGTTTGCTAATGCATCCAATATCCAACATTTTTGTTTCTATTTATGTATATTCATATACTACTATGTATGATTTTATGTATATTATAAAAAGTGTAAAAATAGACATTTTAAAATAATAGCTTTAAGTAGAAATTTTAATATTTATTTTCTGCACATCACTGAATTATCTATATAGTACTTGAGTACACCTATGCCCAATTTGAAGATTACTAGAATGTATAGTACTGTTTACTACAGTAAAAATCAAAACACGAGTATTCCTGAATCACTGTGCGAGCTGTTATTTTCCCACATATTCCTAACCATCCCATCTCATGTGTCTCTTTATCCTCTTTCTAGAATTTTCCATTTGTTTTCTTCTCTGTACTTTTCTATTATCTGTCTTCCACCTCACCAATCTTCTCTAATCTTTTGCTAAAGTCAAGTGTTATATTTTTAACTTCAGGTACTGTACTTTTTGATTGTATAATTTCCATTTGATTTTTGTTTTAAACAGATTCAAATTCTCTGGTGAAATTCTCTATAGTTTTACTTATTTTCTCCACCATTCCTTTTAACTGATTGAATACATTAATCATGGTTATTTTGTAGTCCTTTTCTTCTATCACCAATATCTGAATCATCTTTAGGTCTTTTTCTATCATTCTCTTTAATCTTGGATTTTGGTGATCTTGTCCTGTTTCTGGGCATGGCCTTTATGTTTTTGTTAAATGTCAGACTTTGTGTATTAAAATTTGTAGATGATCTGAATGATATGATCTTCCATCTGGAAGAGGTCAACTTTTGCTGGAAAAATCAAGTAGAGGATAATAACATTAATTAAATCAAAGACTGAGCTGCCTTGAGGCTATGTTGCAGTATGTGTAAGACTCCAACTGCTTCTGAGTCCCACTGGTAGTTCCAATTGAGAGACTGAGAGACAAGGGTTGAATGGGAACCCTCTCCACCCAGCAAGTATTTGTCTTCACAGCATCATAAGATTGCTGAATACGCTGGACTGCTTTTCCAGAGGCTTTCTGCTTAGCTAATTAACCTCTTGCCCTATACAACTTCAAAACTTAGCAAATGTTATTAGAGGTAAACCAGCCTCATTCTATTTTCAGTGAGATCGTGGACCGTTTAGTCTCCAATTCTTTTCCCCCTATGGCCCAGTGAAGCTACCAAAAATTCTGCTCTTTTATTTTGTTTTGTTGTTTTTTGCCTCACAGTAGAGGTACACTACCTGGGTGGGGGATAGGGGAGTAGAGATCCACAATCTCAACCTTTTTCCCTGGTGCCCAATACTAGCAAATACCTGGAGGAAAAAATATATAGTTTCAGAATGTTACTTCACTTCTATGCAGTTCTTCTTTCTCTAGAACTTTATCTTTGCAAGTGCTGGTTGCCTCAGGGGCTTTCAGATGCAGATTATCTACCTATCTAATCTGTATGCACATTTATAGATTTTAATTTAAATCTAAATTTTATAAATTTTATAGATTTTAACTTAATTTAAATCATATATATGATTAAAATTAAAATTATATATATATAAATTAAGATTAAATTAAGATTATATATAAATTAATTTCCCGCTGGTTCTTTCCAGGAGAGTTTATCTGCCACAAGTGATTATATCTCAGTACAAGTCAGCATTTGTCAAACATGTATGACAGGATCATCTTGAGCATCTTATTTTAAAATATAGATTTTTGGGTTCTACCATAAACTAAATGAATCAGTGTGTCATAATATGGAGCTTTGGGGCTTGGCTACTTTTGAGAAAACACCTAGGTGATATTTATGAATCCATTCTGGTACTAGCAATTAGGTACAAGTGGACTAAGGTGACCTCTGATGCACTTTCCAGCTCCAACATTTAATGTTTTTATTATAATTTCTTATTTACATGAGAAACAAGAAAGTTTAGGAATTCTGCTATCTACACCCTTCACTTTGGGTCAGTAAAAACATTACATCATTTATCTAACTCTTTCCAAAATGTAAAACAACAGTCCTTTAGTGTACTTGATTTTAAAGTCACACAAAAATCTATGAAGCATTTGGTTTTATCAGCACTTTTGCTAACATCACAACCCACAGGGGTTCTTAGTTTTGTGGTTATTTCCCTTTTATTTACATATAAGTGAGAGAGTGCAATTTTCACATAATGGCTGCAAAGCATGAACTGTTCAGCAAATAAGCAATGGTTTCAGAGGTTTGATGACGATACTTTCTTGGTAAGCATTCAGCGATATGTATGGGTCTCAATTTTATCTCCATGTATGCATTTTTTCCATCAATGAAAACTTAGGTGATTAAAGTAATATAAGGAAGGAAAATTTCTCAGAAGGAAGATATTGTGTCCATGTGTTTATCATGGTATAGAGCCTGGCACAACACCATATAATGGTACTAAATAAAGGCCTTCAAATATTTAATGTTTATAGCATATGAATCATTTCACAATATGATGCCCCTCTGCTAGGTACTTCAGTCCCAAATGCTTCTTACAATTCAAGGAAATAGGGATATGTTTGGATGATTGCTCCAAAGCAATTATTTTTATGCTTTGAAGTTGAAATAAAAAGTACTTCTCCCGGACAAAGAGCATAAGACCACAAGTTGAAGTGCCATAATAAAAACTGTGTGTGTGTGTTTGTGTGTGTGTATTTGTATGAAAGATAGAAAGTCACATATAAAGACAGAAAATGCAGATTATTTTTTAATTTAACTGTGCATTGGTCAGGGTTCTCCAGAGCAACAGAACTAATGAGATTTCTGTATCTATATCTATATAAACAAGATTTTTTAATGACAGTTGACTCACACAATTGTGGAGGCTGAGAAGTTCCACCATTCACCATGTGTAAGCTGGAGAACTTGAAAAGCTGGAAGTGTAATTCCACGTGTGTCTAAAGGTCTGAGAACCAGAGGAGCTGATGGTTTAAGTCTTGGTTCAAGTCTGAAGGTCTAAGAACTAGGGGCACTAACGTTCAAGAGCAGGAAAAAATGGATGTCCCGGCTCAAACAGAGAGAACATTCCTTTCTGTGCCTTTTTGTTATATTCTGGCTCTCAACAGATTAGATGATGGCCACTGACATTAGTGAGGGCAATCTAACTTGGTCTACTGATTCAAATATCCTAACAGACACACCTAGAAATAATGTTTTGCCAGTCATCTAGGCATTCCTTATCTCAGTCAAGTTGACAACTAAGATTAATCATTACAAGTCTACCCTTTGTCAATTTGGCACCCATACACATCTCTTTAAATCATACTTAATTCAAATAAAGGCAATACAGTTATATGGTTATAATTCCACCCAACTTGCTAAAACTATCCTGTGTACAATTGAAAACATACCAAACCCTTATCCAGAAGAGAAGGAAAAGTCCTTGAGTAATATTCTATAACTTAAGTACTGTGATGTAATATTAACAATACTTAAATACTGATATAAAGTCAATATATTTTATGTTACATGATGAGGAGATAAAAGAGGAAAAAATATTTATTATTTATATATACACACAAATTAAGGCATAATAAAATAAGAATGAAATACTATGACAATTACAATTCTTGTTTCTGTAACTGGTCACATGGTCATAGCTGATATTTATAACAAACTTCTTCTACTGTCCATTCTATATTCCCTTTGCCTCCAGCAAGTGTCTTAGCTGATCATTGGTGTTTACCTTGTGGAATGACCCAAACCCCCATTCCTAAAACTCTGGGCCATTTGTAGTCCTGCCTGGATTAGGTTGCTGCAGTTTTCCATTGAACTTAATCACAGGATTGGTGATACTCAAAGACATCCTAAAGGATCTTCTGTGTTTCAAACATATTCTTACTTTCTCTATTGTAGAGTAGTCATCTAATTTTCTCTTGGTAGTCCAGATCAGTCACCCCAACCAATACCATAACTTCCTTCTTGGCCTGTTGACTTAGAGAAATAAGGGGCATAAAGTGGTCTTCTGGCAGTCTTAACTTCCATTTCAATGAAATCTATCATTGTTATGTCTCCTGGTAGAAGCATTCCTCCTTCTGAAACTAAGAACCCTAGGCAAGTGGAGCAGGAAGTCAGTCATGAAAACAGGAAGCAAAATTTTGCTAGTTGGTCACTAAGGGTAATAGTGAGTAGTGCTACTGCCATTTCCACCCCCGGATCCCTGGACCCATGAATCCTGGCTATCAGAAAAACAGCAACACATATTAGATGCTGATTCAGAGCATATACAGACTTCTGGAAAACCTTGCCCCAGCCCTGAAAACTATTGTGATCTAGCTGACACTATATCTGAGTCTTGAAAAGGCCATTCCACTGTTGTATCAAGCCAGCAGCCTCAGGATTGTGGGAAACATGGTAAGGTCAGTGAATTCCATGAACATGGGTCTATGCCCCACTACTTGTGCTGTGAAATGAGTTTCTTAATAAGAAACAATGTTGTCTGGAATACCACAATGACAGATAAGACATTCTATATGTCTGAAGATAATAATTTTAGCAGAAGTATTACATGCAGAAAAGGCTAATACACATCCAGAGTAAGTGCCTATTCTTGTAAGGACAAAATACTACCTCTCTCATGATTCAAGTGGTCCAATATAATCCACCTGGCACCAGGTAGCTGGTTGATCACCCCATGGAATGATGTCGTATCAGGGGCTCAATGTTGGTCACCACTGCTGGCCAGTTGAGCACTCAGCAGTGGCCATATCCAGGTTGGCCTTGGCGACTAGAAGTCCATGTTGCTGAGCCCATGCCTAACCTCATGACCTGCCCTCATGGTTAATTTTTTTTTGCGGGGGGGGGGACAATGATAGAGTGGCTAGAAGAAGAGGCTGATGGCTATCTATAGAACAGGTCATCTTATACATCTGATTATTAAAGTGCTCGTCTGTTGAGGTCACCCTTGGGTGAATATTCACATGAAACATGCATATCTTCATGTTTTTCATCCATTCGGAGAGGTTTCTTCATGTACTCCTTCCCCCAAATTTCTGTCACCAATTTTCCAATCATGATTCTTCCAAGTCCCTGACCAGACAAATTCTTGACCATGGCACATGAATCGGCACAAATCATATTTGGCCATTTATCCTTCTAAGCAAGGTGCACAACCAGGTACACTGCCTGAAGTTCTGTATACTGGGAGGATTTCCCTTTGCCATTGTCTTTCAGAGGAGATTGTAGTGATTCAGCTGCCCACTTTCAAATGGTATCCACGTATTGTGCAAAGTCATCTGTAAATCACGCCCAAGTCTTCTCTTCCTCTGTTCATTGAACATCGGAAACTCCCCTTGAGGTCATACGTCCAGGCTGGGAGAAAGATAGCAGCAAAACAGGGCTGGGAGCCATGGGCATTCAACTACTTTTTCATGTAGCTTACTTGTGCCTTAAGAGGTGTTCAAGGCTTGATCAGGTATATGAATGTGTATATGTATATTATCATGTATAACTGTAAGTTGCTATTCATGCCCAACTTTATGGTTTGCTGGATCAGATAACACAGTATACAATGGAAAGCTCAGATCTCATGGTAACTTGATGATTCATGGTGGAGAGTTCAGTCTCTACTAAAGCCCAGTAGCAGTCTAAGAGTGGTCTCTCAATAGGAACATAGTTATCTGTGGATTACGGCAGGGCCTTGCTCAAAAATTCTAAAGCCTTGTGCTGTGATTTACCTATGGGGGCCTGCCAAAGTTTCCAAACAGCATCCCTGTCTGCCACTGATATTTCAAGCACCATTGGCTCCATTGGATTATATGGCCCAAGTGGCAGAGCAGCTTGTACAGACAGCATCCTGGGACCTGTTTCAGAGCCTTCTTTCATTCTGGGCCGCACTCAAAACTAGTAGCTTTTTAGGTCATTTGGTTAAAGAGTCAAAGTAGCACACACAAATGAGGAATATTTTGCCTCCAAAATCCAAATAGGCACACTAGGCATTGTGCATTCGTGGTTTTAGGAGAAGCCAGATAGAACAACTTACAACGGACCCCTGGAAATTTCAATAAAGTAGGAGGCCCTTGAATTTTAGTCAGCTTTATTTCTCAAACCCTGACATATGTCTTAGAGTATTTGCTACTTCACACTCACTGTGTTCAATCAACATAAGGTCATCAATATAGCAAACCATGTGATATCTTGTGAAAGGGAAAGTGATCAAAATCTTTGAAAACTAAATTATGACATTGGGCTGGAAAGTTGATATATTCCCGAGGTAGGGCAGTGAACATGTATTGCTGGCCGTGACACCTGAAAGCAAACTGCCTCTGGTAGGCCTTATGGACAGCAATGTAGAAAAGAAATTTTCTAGATCAATAGCTGTATATTAGGTACCAGGGGATGTGTTAATTTCCTAGGCAAAAAAAAAAAAAAAAAAAAAGAAAGAAAAGAGAAACACATCTGGTATAGCAGCTGCAATTGGAGTCACCACTTAGTTAAGCTTCCAATAATCTACTGTCATTCTTCAAGATCTATTTGTCTTCTGCATAGGTCAGATAGGAGAGCTAAATGGGAATGTGGTGCATATTTCAAATCTTTGATGATAGCACTAATCTCTGCAATCCCTCTAAGAATACAGTATTGCTTTTGATTTACTACTTATCTAGTCGAGGCAGTTCTAATGGCTTTCTCTTGGCCTTTTTCACCATAATAACCCTCACTCCATAGGTCAGAAAGTCAATTTAGATATTCTGCCGGCTTCTCAGCATATCTACTCCAAGTATGCATTCTGGAACTAGGGAAATAACCACAGGTTGTGTACAAGGATGCAGGGATCCACTATGAGATGGACCTAAGCCAAACTCCATTAATCATCTGAAATCGGTAAGCCCTTATTCTGATTGGAAGACCACAGTGATATGTTGGGTCTCCTGGAGTCAGTGTCAGTTCAGCGTTGAGTGTCCAGTAGTGCCTAAAAGATCTGATTATTTTCATTTTCCCAGTGCAGAGTTACCCTGGTAAAAGGCTGTAATTCCCTTTGAATAAGGCTGAGAGAAATATTAGCAGTATAAATTTTCATTAGTGTACCAGAGTTATTCCTCTAGAGAATGTAGCTTACGTTTCATTCAAGGAGTTTGGGGTACATAAGCTGGCTCCAATGTGGGAATTGATTAAGAAGCCTTTACTCTCTGTTTTTATAATTCAAGTTAGACATCTCTTCATTTGACCTGGAACTTTCTTGTTTATATAAATTAAGTAAAAATATAGTAAACTTCCTATTTCTTTCACTTCCAGAAACACCATGATTAATTAGAAAATGCTGTGGACCTTCCCAAGTCAGGCTATTCAGCTTGCTGCTTTGACTATGTCCTCCCTTACAGTAACTACACCACCTCACCTTTAGGGGCCTGCTGAGACTTGAGTCCAGTTATAGACATAGAAGCAAAGAGGAGTGGTAGAGGGAAATCCTGAGGAGAATTAGCATTGTCTTGCATGGTAACTGCCTCAGAGAAAGCTATTATTGCTTCCTTAGGCAATGCAAGATTAATACCTTCAGATGGAGGTGAAGAGGCCAATACCACTGTGGGTGGGGATGCGGCTGCCTCTGAAGGTGGGGAGGCCAATTCTGCCAGTTGAAGAGGCTACTTTGCTAAGCATGGGGAGACCAATTGCATAGACAATGGGAAGACCACTTTCAATAGGGATGAGGCAAAGAAGACTCCTCAGAATTTAGGGATTTAATGTCCCTAGCTTCATCAGGTTCTTCCTACACATCCCCAGTTCATCTTACAGGATCTCATTTTTTTCCCAACCAATGCTCTCAATTTAATAGTAGACACCCCTTGAGACTGAGAGTTCAAATTGTGTTGTAAGTCAGCCAATCACAGAATTAATTTCTGCGTTTGATTTCTGGCCATTTTAGCCTTGCAGCTACAAGAGATAAGGCTCCTCTCCAGTGCATACTTAGAAGATCTTAGGTCGTTTATGCAGTGCTTGAGCTGGGAATTCAAATGCCTGACTCATCTTTCTTTTCACCACTTTATCCAGAGGCATTAGAAGCAACCAACCAATGTCCAATGTCATTATGTTCCTTAGTTTTCCAAAAATGATCATATATAGAGTTACTTAGTTCCTTGCTTCTTATAAGTGATCAATTAGAAGTATCCAATACAGATTTTTGCATATATCTATAAATACTTCACACTATGGACTATCAGTTCCCCCTTTACTACTGAAAATAGAGACATTAGCAAATTTAAATCGAATCAGACTAGAAAAACAATGCCACAAACCCCACAACCAATTCAGAAAGCTCATCCTTAAAATTCTGTTCATCTAGAACCACTGTTGATATCAAAATCTGTATCAGTCAAGGTTCTCCAGATAAACAAAACCAAAAGTGTATTGTGTATGTGTGTGTGTGTATATATATATATATATATGTATATGTATATGTGTGTATGCACACACACACACACAGTGGGAATTGGCTTGCACAATTATAGAGGCTGAGAAGTTTCATGATCTATTGTCTGCAAGCTGGAGAACTGGGAAAGCTGATGATGTAATTCAGTCCAAGTCTGAAGGCCTAGGAACTAGGGATTACCAATGATGCAAGTCCTGGTCTCTTTACAAATAGCATATGATTGGATTATGTTGTATTATTTATTTATTTATTTATTTATTACTTTGGAGGATGGAGTCTTGCTCTGTTGCCCAGGCTGGAGTGCAATGGTGCGATCTCAGCTCACTGCAACCTCCGCCTACTGGGTTCAAGTGATTCTGGTGCCTCAGCCTCCCGAGTAGTTAGGATTACAGGTGCCTGCCGCCATGCCCAGCTATTTTCTGTATTTTTAGTAGAGATAGGGTTTCACTATGTTGGCCAGGCAGGTCTTAAACTCCTGATCTGAAGTGACCCACCTGCCTCAGCTTCCCAAAGTGCTGGAATTACAGACATCAGCAACCACTCCCAGCCAAATTGTTTGCTTGTTTTTAAATTCTTCTCCAATCTCAATCTTTTGATTAATACATCTATTAGTCTGTTCTCATGCTGTTAATAAAGACATACTTGAGACTGGGTAATTTATAAAGGAAAGAGGTTTAATTGACTTAGAGTTCCACATGGCTGGGGAGGCCTCACAATCATGGCAGAAGGTGAATGAGGAGCAAAGTCATGTCTTATATGGTGGCAGGCAAGAGAGCATGTGCAGGGGAACTGCCCTTTATAAAATCATCAGATCTCATGAGACTTATTCACTATCACGAAAACAGCACGGGAAAACCTGCCCCCATGATTCAGTTACCTCCCACTGGGTCCCTCCCATGACATGTGGGGATTATGGGAACTACAATTCAAGATGAGATTTGGGCAGGGACACAGCCAAACCATATCAATATGTTAAATCAATTTACATTTACTGTGATTATTTTAAGGTGTTCATCATTTTGCTATTTATTTTCTGTATGTCTTATATCTTGTTTCTCACTGCTATTCTATGACTGCCTTCTTTTGTATTAATTAGAAATATTCTAGTGTACCATTTTAATTCCATTGTGTTTTTTTTACTGTTTACATATGTGAAAACTTATCAAATTGGATATTTTAAATATGTGCAGTTACTTGTACATAAATTATATTTTAAATCTGTTTTTAAAAAATAAAATTATTAAGTTGAAAAGTACAGAAAAAGAAATATAAGTATGTTTTCTTCCTTTTTATAGTTTGCCTTTTTATTTTGTGGACTATTTTCTTTGCTGTGCAGAAACTTCTTAGTTTGATGTAGTCTTACTTGATATTTGCTTTTTCTGCCTATGCTTTTGGGCTCATAGCAAAGAAACCATTACTAATATCAATAGCAACAAGCTTTTCTCCTGTTTTCTTCTAAGAGTTTTGCAATTTCAAGTCTCATGTTTAAGTCTTTAATTTATTTCGAGTTGTTTCTTGTGTATTTTGTAAGAAAAGGTTCCAATTTCACTCTTTTGCATGTAGATATTCAGGTTTTCCAGTACCACCTATTGAAGAGACTATCCTTTATCCATAGCATATTCTGGGTATCCTTGTCAAAACTCTTTTGACCATACATGACTAGGTTTATTTCTGGGCTATCTATTCCTTTCCATTGGTCTATGTGTCTGCATTTATGCCAGTACCATACTATCTTAATTATTGTAGATTTGTAATATTTTTTGAAATAAAAGTGTAATGACTCCATCTTTGTTGTTTTTCTCAAAGGAGCTTTGAATATTCAGGGTCTTTTGTGGTCCCATACAAATTTTAGGATTTTAAAAATTTCTGTAAAAAATTAACTTGACATTTTTATGGCAATGGTATTGAATCTGTATATTGTTTTGGATAATATGGGCATTTTAGCAACATTAAGTTTTCCAATTCAAAGAATAAGCCTCATGGCAACCAAAAAGAAAATACATATTAGAAGATAAACATTCAAAAAAAAAAGAATCAAAGTATATTAGTACCAAAAAAAATCGACAACATAAAAACATAAAGGAAGACAGAGAGAAAGAAAAAAAGAGAAAAAAGCTGTAAGACAGAAAACAATTAACATATTACAGACATGTCTATTAGGTCCACTTTATCTACATCACTTTAAGCCTACCGTTTTCTTATTGATATTCTGTCTGGATATTTTATCCATTATTGTAAGTAGGGTATTGAAGTTTTATACAATTATTATATTGCTTTCTATATTTATCTTGTCAGTTCAGTTAATGCTCGCTTTATATATTTAGGTCCTCTAATGTTGAGTGCATATGTATTGTAATTGTTATAGTTTCCTGATGAATTAAACATTTTATCTTTATATAATGTCCTTTCTTGTCTCTTGTGACAGTTTTTGTGTTAAAGTCTTTCTCATCTGGAAATAAGTGCAGAAAATCTTGTCTCTTTTGGTTACCACTGACATGAAATATTTATTTCTATCCCTTTTTTTTTAGCTTATGCGTGTCCTTAAATCTAAAGTAAGTCTGTTTAGACAGTATATAGTTGAATCTTTTTTTTTTACCCTTTCACCCACTTTATATCTTTTAATTGTGGAATTTCGTTTATTAACATATAAACTAATTATTGATAGGGAAGGACTTACTGTTGCCATTTTGTTAATTGTTTTCTGTTTTTTAGCTCTCTTTTCTCTCTTTTTTCTTCTCTTACTGCTTTCCTTTATGTTGATTCTTTTGTACTAATATGCTTTGATTCTTTTTCTTTTTTGAGTGTTTATCTTCTAATATGTATTTTCTTTTTGGTTGCCATTAGCCTTATATACACCATCTTATAAGATGTTAAGTCTTTTTTAAGTCTATAGTAGATATGTCTATTTTAAGTTTATAACAAGTTAACTTCTATTATATATAAATATTCTACACTTTTATGTCTACCACAAACAGTATATATTATTGATGTCACAACTTGCATGTTTTTTTATTGTGTATACATTAACACACTTCTATAGCTATAGTTATTTTAATACTTTTTTGTCTTTTATACTAGAAATAAAAGTGATTTAAATACCACCATTAGAGCATTATACTATTCTGTACTTGCTACATATTTACCTTTAGCAGTAATTTTATACTTTCCCATGCTTTTGATGTCCTGTTTAGTCTCCTTTTGTTTCACCTTGAATAACTTTCTTTAACATTTCTTGTGTAGCTGGTCTAGAATAAATTCTCTCAGCTTTTGTTTATTTTGGAAAGTTTTTATTTCTTCTTTACTTTTGAAGGAAAATTTTGCTAAGTATTTTGATCTTGTCTGGCAGTTTTGTTCTTTCAACATTTTGATGATATCATCCAAGTCTCTTCTATGTAGCAAGGTTCTGCTGAGATATCTGCTGATATCTTCCTTGTATGTAACTATTCACTCTTCTCTTGCTGCTTTCAAAATCCTCTCCTTGTTGTTGACTTTTAACAATTTTATGATAATGTGTCACTGTTTAGACTTTGTATTCATCCTAATTAGACATTTATTGGGGCTACTTGAACCTGAATATCTACTTCCCTCCCTAGTTTACAGTTATTATTTCTTCAAATGACTTTTTCTTTCCTTTATTTCTCTCTTCACCTCCTGGGACTTTCATAATGCATATATTTGTTTACTTTATGGTATTCCATAAGTCCACTAGGCTTTCTTGTTTCCATTCTTTTTGATATTTACTCCTCTGACTGAATAATATCAGATGACCTATCTTTGAGTTTACTGATTCTTTTTCCTCCTTGATTAAATATGCTGCTTAAATCCTTCAGTGAATTTTAAAATTCAGTTGTTGTATTCTTCAACTGTAGAATTTCTCTTTTTTATAGTTCCTATTTGTGTTAATATTTTCATTTGATTCACACTTAATTTTTCATATTTAATTTAATTGTATACTCTGTTATTTTATAACTTTCTGAGCTTCTTTAAAATAATTATTTTGAAATTTTTCTGATAACTTATAGATCTTTGTTTTTTTAAGAGTTAGTTACTGGAGTTTTATTTTGGTTTATTAATCGAGTCATTTTTCCTGTTTATTTGTTTCTTATAGGTTTGTGTTTGTATCTAGGCATTTGAGGAAATAATCACCTTTCTCAGTCTTCACAGACTGGCTCTGACAGTCTTCACCAGTCAACTTGGCTGGGAATTATTGGTGCCTCTCAAACCTTTTACATGGATGTGTCTTTTCTAAACTTTTGTATGGAGATTCCTAATTAGAAGGATTTACTGGTTTCTCTCTGTATATATATTTTTTTCAGATGACTGTATCTCTTTCTGGTGTCTGACTATTGGACTATAGGCTTGGATGTTGGAGGTATGCTCCTATGGTTTCCCCTTCTGCTTTGGGAAAAAGCCTTGATTTGTTTGTATTCTTCTGATTGCATTGACTTGTGTGGCAACTACAAGCTACTTATCCCCCCACCCCCGCCATTTTTTAAAATTTATTTCTTTCAGCTATCCTAGATATCCTAACTATGCCAGTTCAATCGATATTCCAGGTAAGGCAAGATAAAAGCAAATTCTGTGGGCAACGTACCAAAGGGCTGGAGATGTTGGACACATTCTCCACTCTCTCTTCACTCCCAAGGGAAAAGTCACAGCTGAGACAGGACTGTTGTAGGTAAAGTGAAATTGTTCTTCCCTCTGGTCCACTGTGGCTTTCTCTGTACTGTTTGTATTGGATGTTACAACTTTTCAACTGGATTCTGGACTTTTCATAATGGTATTTGGGTCCATATATCATTGATAAATTGATGTGCCTGTGAGAGAATAAGGACTGGGATTTTCTATTCTGCCATCTTGTTGATGTCAGTCCGCTTCAACTTCAAAACTTTTATTTGATTTTGTTTCATAATTGTTATATCTTCATATCCTGTGTTTGGTGAGTCATCTTTCTTTTAATTGCTTTAATTATTTAGACATTTAAAAAAAATCTTTGAACATATTTATAATATCTAATTTAAAGTAATTGTCTAGTAAGTCCATTATCTGGGTAACCCTGGTGACAATTTTTATTAACTACTTTTTTATGTATATATAGGTCATACTTTTCTGGGTTTTGTGTGTGTGTCATAATTTTTTTGACAAAATCTGAACATTTTATATAATATGATGTAGCAACTCTATAAATCAAATCTTCTGTCTCACACACGCTTATTGTTTTTGCTGGTTTTTTTTTTCTTTTTTGTCCTATTTATTTATTCAGTAATTATTTTGGATTGATTGTCTAAAGTCAGTATTCCCTGTAGTCTGAAGTTACTGAAATCTCTGTTCAGTTAGGTAAGTGGTCACCTAATGATCATTCAGAAATTTTCTCATATACCTTGAATCAATTAGTCTTGTATACTTTGCTGAGAGGCTCTGTGTTTGTGCTGTGGTATGTCTTCAACATGCCGGCATGCGATTTTCAAAGATGCTTTAAACTTCACTTCCTGCTTATGCAGGGCCTCAAGATCAGCCAGGGTTGTGATGTTAGAGTCTTCTTGCGTCTTTTCTGGGCATGTACACGGTCCTGCCCATTTGCATATCCTTGTAAGTCCCCAGGGACTTGTCAGACCTTTGCAAAGCTCCAAGGACATCTCCTTTCCAGATATGCCTCTTGAGTATTTGGCTGGGCTCTTCTTTGCCTCAACTAATATAATAGCTTTACGAAGCTAAAATGTTAAACAATTGTAGTGTTTGTTTTCAGAAAACACCCTGGGAATAGGGAGTTTCTCAGGGGGCAAGCTCTGGGCCAGACCAAATAACAAGAATACCCTGCAAATGAGGCTGTTACAGGGAGCTTCCAGACAGGTCAAATTGTGGAAATGCTCTGGGGTTGGAAGTTTTTTACTTTTTAGTAGCTTCAAACTCTATTATCCCCCAACCCCACAGTGATTGAAAGGCTACTGTTTTTCACAGCTACATGGAGCTGGGGGGAGGTACATGTGAGTAGGCCAAGTTAAAAATGCCACAAACTCATATACACCATGGAATACTATGCAGCCATAAAAAAGGACGAATTAATGTCCTTTGCAGGGACATGGTTGAAGCTGGAAACCATCATTCTTAGCAAACTAACAAGAACAGAAAACCAAACACCGCATGTTCTCGCTCATAAGTGGGAGCTGAACAATGAGAACACATGGACACAGGGAGGGGAACATCACACACAGGGGCCTGTTTGGGGATGGGGGGGCTAGGGGAGGGATAGTAGGTGATGGGTTGATGAGTGCAGCAAACCACTGTGGCACATGTATAACTATGTAACAAAACTGCACATTCTGCACATGTAGCCCAGAACTTAAAGTATAATTTTTAAAGAACTGCCACAAACTTTTTTGTTTTTACTGGGCTTAATTGGTTTTTCTTGTGTAAACTTCCTTCAGATTGTTCCAAGACTTTGGTTAATTTCCAAACTTCTAAAAATGTTAATTTTTATAATGCTATAAATGTTCTCATGGGTTTTATGAGGCAGTAGATTTCTATGGGTCCTCACTCCAACATTCTAAAAGTCATGCCTCTCAGCTAGATTCTAAAGACAAAGTATTATACTTTTTTGTTCCATCTTGTTATATTCATCTTATTATTGTAGCCTATTGAATTATTTTTATATGTTGATTGCATCGTATCTTTCAGATATGCCCTAAATGTCTCTATCCCAATCATTAATTAAACTATTTGATTTACCTTAAAAAGGTGCAAATTGGCAATATTCTGTAGGACTCTACTAGAGACTTCCTACTAAAGCATTTTCGGATTTCTACTATCCACGTACTTCTTGGACATGTCCCTTTATCAAACTGACCTCACCTCTACTGTATAATATATAAATGTATATTTTATACAATTTCAACTAGATAACATTTCATTCATATAGGAACTTCTCAATTTATAACCTCATTTGTATATTGGAGTTGAATCTTTTACGTACCTATACAAATGCAATTTGCTCCTTGTTGAAGAGTTGGACTTAGAGAATAGAAACTTTAAATTGAATGAACAATTCTGCTTGCATTCTACTCAATGAATATATTTCTTGGAGTGACTGTGAGATGGTACATATGATCTGCTGTCCTCTTAGTTAGTCTAAGTTTCAACATGCTTCTTATAATGCAAACATCTCACCATGCTCCATGTGTTTCTTGCTTTTCACAGTATGTATTTCTCATGCAGTATGGTCCCTAACTGCAATCCAACTATTTAATCTGGTGCTCAGCAGAAGACACAGCAATCTGTTGCAACACAAGAGGGAACCTTGCTGAGGTGGACTCCCTGAGAGTTAGTATGTAGCTCTCAAACATTGCATTTCCCTAAAATAATTATAGCTGTGTTCTATTTATGTCTTTTGAGCAAACTTTATAATCTACTCCTAAATGTTCTACCCAGATTCATCCATGCCGCACAGCAAAGCTGGGTCATTCCAGAGAAATCATGCCTTGAACAGTGGCAATAGCCTCCATCTTTTAACTTTATTTAGTTCTCAGTTTATGTCAGTATTGATGAAAACATACAAGGAGCCCGAGACAGACCTAGCGGGAATTCTGTTCTGTGGAAATGTAATTTATTACAATTTCACAATTATTCTCAATGCGGTGCTCTTTCCAGAGGATATATGAGATGTTGTCCTCCTTGCTCAGTTTTACTAGAAATATCCAAGGCTTTCCAGTACACTACCATGAGGTTGCAAACTCATCACAATGAGCACTCAAAAATTTGATTATAAACTAAGCACAGGTTGAATAAAAGCTTGTATTTCTATAACACAGCATTATTTAATAACACAGGGGCAGACTTGAGTTTGTGCAATGACCTTAATGTCAGAAGTTCAGTAATAATCATGCTATCCAAAGTGGCTCTCTAATTCTTGTTTTAAGCTGAAGATAGTCAGGTCTACACTCCCTAAAGAGTAAACTACCAACAATGCACTGTCAGGATAATTACTTATGGAAATGAAATAAGTTTATTGAGTAAAATAATTCTCCCTCATATTTTTTTGTTTTATTGGTTGAGGGAAATTGACATAAAAAAACTACAGGCGTGAGCCAGCACACTCAGCTAATATTTTGCATGTTTTTTTAGAGATGAGGTGTCATCATGTTGTCCAGGCTGTTCTTGAACTCTTGGACTCAAGTGATCCACCTGCCTCAGCCTCCCAAAGTGCTGGGATTAAAGGCATGTGCCACCATGCCTAGCCCTAATACATTATCATTCCTAGGTAATTTTCTTTCTTTCATTTTTTTTTTTTTTGGCAGTTTCTTGGCAGGCTGAGGTGTGAGGATTGCTTGAGGCTTAGAGGTTGAGGCTGCAGTGAGCCAGGTTCGCGCCGCTGAACTACAGCCTGGGTGAAAGAACGACAGCCTGCCTTATTTATAATAATAATAATGTACTAGGTTTTAATACATAAAGAAATTGATCGTTTTCCTTGTCCCAAGAGGCAAGTCCAAAAGAGAAGGCTTTGAGGATTCCTGTTTTAGTCTTGTTACTGCTTACTGTCTTTGAGTAAACTTTTGGCATCCAATATGCAAGGGTAAGATAAGAGACAGAGCTTTTCTTCTCCAAAGACAACATACATGAGTCACAAATTTCCTATTCACTCTGCTGTGTGATATAGATTTCTCTGTCTCATCCATTTTAATTCTATTATTTACAGTCTGTTCCATGGCAATCCTTGTTTTGGGGATTCAAATTACATCAAATGTTAAAGAAGACAACCACAGCACTTTGGGAGGCTGAGGTGGGTGGATCACAAGGTCATGAGATCAAGACCATCCTGGCTAACATGGTGAAACCCGTCTCTACTAAAAATACAAAAAAAAAAAAAAAAATAGCTGGGCATGGTGGTGGGCACCTGTAATCCCAGCTACTTGGGAGGCTGAAGGCTGAGGCAGGAGAATGGCGTGAATGGCGTGAACCTGGGAGGCAGAGCTTGCAGTGAGCCAAGATTGAGCCAATGCACTCCAGCCTGGGTGCTGGGCGACAGAGCAAGACTCTGTCACAAGAGAAAAAAAAAAAAAACAGAAGACAACCATTTTTTTTGTACACTAAAAACTGTAAAACATTGAAATATATTGAAAAAGATACCAATAAATTGAAAGATGTCCTATGTAAATGAATTTGAAGAATTAAAATTATTAATACGTTTATACTTCCCAAAGCAATCTACAGACTTAATGCAATCCCTGTGAATATTTCAATACAGTTTTTCATAGAAGCAGAAAAAACAAACTTAAATTTGTATGGAACCATAAAATACCCCAAATAGCCAAAGCAATCTTGAGCAAAAACAACAAAGCCAAAGGCATCACAGTACCTGATTTCAAAATATACTGCAAAGCTATAGTAATCAAAATAGCATGGTCTGGCATAAACATGGACACATAGACCAAAGGAACAGAACAGAAATCTCAAAAATAAATCTATGCATTTATGGTCAATAGATTCTCAACAAAATCACCAATAACACACAATAGAGAAACAAAAATGTCTTCAATAAATAGTGCTAGGAAAACTGGGTATACACATGCAGAAGAATTAAATTAGAACCTCATCTCACACCACATACAAAAATCAACTTAAAATGGATTAATGAGTAAAATGTAACTATAAAATTACTAGAAGAAAACATCATAGACAATTTCATGACATTGATCTGAGCAATGATTTTTTTTTTTTTTGGACATGACCCCAAAAGCATAGGCAACAAAAGCAAAACTAGACAAATGGGATTACATGAAATTTAAAAGCTTCTGTACAGCCAAGGAACTGATTAACACAGTGAAGAGTCAACCCTTAGATTAGGAGAATATATTGCAAAACATACAGCTGATAAGGGGTTAATGTCAAAAATATATAAGAAAAACAAACAATTCAATAGTAATAAAACAAAAATTGGAAAGCACATAAAATAGACATTTCTTAAAAGAAGCCATAGGGAAAGTGGGCAAAAGGCATGAACATACACTTTCAAAAGAAGACATACATGTGGCCAACAAACATATGAAAAAATGTTCAACATCACTAATCATGAGATAAATGCAAATCAAAGGGCCAATGAGATACTATCTCACACCAGACAGAATGGCTATTAGTAAAATGTCAAAAAATAATAGATGCAGGTAAGGCTGTAGAGAAAAGGGAATGATTATACACTGTTGATGGGAATGTAAATTAGCTCAACCACTGTGGAACACAGTTTGGAGCATTCTCAAAGAACTTAAAACAGAACTACCATTTGGCCCAGCAATTTCATTACTGGATATATACCAAAAGGAAAATAAATCATTCTACCAAAAAGACATATGCACTCATACATTAATTGTGGCACTATTCAGAATAGCAAAGACATGGAATCAACTTAGGTGCCCATCAACAGTAGATTGGTTAAAGAAAGTGTAGTCCATATACATTATGGAGTAGGATGCAGCTATAAAAATTAAGAAATCATATTCTTTGCAGCAACATGGTTTTAGCTGGAGGCCATTATCCTAAGTGAACTAATGCAAGAACAGAAGACGAGTACCACACATTCTCACTTAGAAGTGGGAGCTAAATATTGGGCACACATGGACACAAATATGATAACAATAGACACTGGGGTCTCCAAAAGGAGGGAGTGAGGGAGGCTGGAGTGTGGGAGTATTTGGGAGGTATTGGTCAAAAAAGACAAAATTTCAATTACACAGGAAGAATAAGTTCAAGAGCTCTATTATAGAACATAGTGACTACAGTAAATAACAGTATATTGTGGCCATCAGAGAAATGCAAATCAAAACCACAATGAGATACCATCTCACACCAGTTAGAATGGCCATCATTAAAAAATCAGGAAACAACAGGTGCTGGAGAGGATGTGGAGAAATAGGAACACTTTTACACTGTTGGTGGGACTGTAAACTAGTTCAACCATTGTGGAAGTCAGTATGGTGATTCCTAAGGGATCTAGAACTAGAAATACCAT